>NC_066581.1:156109495-156386995 GCF_024323335.1 Lathyrus oleraceus
GATTTACCATAAATGGGGCGCTTTATTTTAAGTAAGCAGACAATAATTTGATTACCTTTTCCACTCCAAATTAATTGCTACAAATTCTCATAAATACAAATCCCTAATTTCCCTCTTAGAAATTCAAATTGATTTGCATCCAAGGCCTTTGTAAAAATATCAGCTAACTGCATCTCAGTAGCAACATGCTATAGGGCTATAATTTTATCTTCCACTAGTTCTCTAATAAAATGGTGATGAATATCAATATATTTTGTCCTGCTGTACTGAATAGGATTCTTAGAAATATTTATAGCACTCAGATTGTCATAGTACAATGTCATGACATCTTGCGTGACATTGTATTCAATCAGCATATGTTTCATCCATACCAGTTGAGAACAACTACTTTCAGCTGCTATGTATTCAGCTTCAGCAGTGGACAGAGACACACAATTTTGTTTCTTACTAAACCATGATATTAAGTTGTTCCCCAAGAAGAAGCATCCCCCTAGTGTGCTTTTTCTATCATCAGTACTTCCAGCCCAATCAACATCATAATATCCAGTCAGCACAGATCCAGATCCATGAGTGTACAACATCCCATAGTCACTAGTGCCATTAACATATTTCAGGATCCTTTTCACTTGGTTTATGTGACTCACCTTTGATTCAGCTTGATATCTAGCACATACACCTACAACAAAAGCAATGTCAGGTCTGTTTGCTATGAGATATAGCAGACTCCCTATCATGCTTCTGTAGAGACTTTGATCCACACTGACACCATTTTCATCTTTAGAGACTTTCAGATGAGTAGGAGCAAGTGTCCTTTTGTGACTTGCATTCTCCATGCCAAACTTCTTAACAATATTTTTGGCATATTTGCTTTGAGATAGAAAGATAGAATCTTCCATCTGCTTGACTTGTAGCCCAAGAAAATAGGTTAGTTCTCCAACAAGGCTCATTTCAAATTCAGACTGCATTTGTTTAACAAAATGTTCAACCATCTTATTTGACATCCCACCAAACACAATATCATCCACATATATCTGAGCCACCATGAGTTTTCCTCCTTCATTTTTGACAAATAAGGTCTTATCAATGCCTCCTTTCCTGTATCCATTGTCAATGAGAAACACTGTGAGTGTATCATACCAAGCCCCAGGGGCTTGTTTCAACCCATAGAGGGCTTTCCTCAACTTATACACATGCTTTGGAAGATTCGGGTTTGCAAACCCTTTAGGTTGTTCAACATACACTTCCTCATTTAAGTAACCATTCAAGAAGGAACTTTTTACATTCATTTGGAACAGTTTAAACTTCAAAATACATACCACTCCGAGCAGTAGTCTAATGGACTCCAGCGAGCTACAGGGGCAAATGTTTCATCAAAGTCAACTCCTTCAACTTGAGTGTACCCTTGTGCTACCAATCTTGCTTTATTTTTAGTAACCACCCCTTGTTCATAAGATTTATTCTTGTAAACCCACTTTGTTCCAATAACATTTATTCCTTCAGGTCTTGGAACCAATTCCCATACTTCATTTCTCTTGAATTGGCCTAACTCTTCCTGCATGGCATTGATCTAGAATTCTTCAATTAAGGCTTCTTTGACATTCTTGGGCTCAATCTTGGACACAAAACAATCATGTGAGATCACTTCCCTTGATCTAGTGGTGACCCCTTTATTTGGGTCTCCTGTAATGAGTTCTTTCGAATGATCCTTCTGAATTCTGATAGAGGGTCCCTTATTAATTTTATCAGCTTAAAGTTCAGCCTGAGTGGGTTCACTCTCATTACTTTTGTCTAGGATATTAGATGGGACATCATTTAGAGATGTTTCAACATCGTCTGTGACATCAGTCTGTTGATCATCAACAACAACATTGATAGATTCCATCATTACTTTTGTTCTGGAATTAAAGACCCTAAATGCTCTGTTGTTTGTTGAGTAACCCATAAATATTCCTTCATCACTCTTGGGATCCATTTTCCTTCTTTGTTCACGATTAGTCAGGATATAACATTTACTATCAAACACATGGAAGTATTTGATAATAGGCCTTCTTCCTTTCCAGACTTCATATAAAGTAGTTGGAGTCCCTTTCTTCAAGGTTACTCTGTTATGAATATAGCAGGCTGTGTTTATAGCTTCAGCCTAGAAGTGGTAGGGCAACTTCTTAGCATGAATCATAGCTTTGGCAGATTCTTGGAGAGTTCTATTTTCCTTTCTACCACACCATTTTGCTGAGGGGTAATGGGAGATGAGAACTCATGACTAATTCCTTTAGATGAACAGAATCCAACAAATTTACTGTTCTCAAATTCTTTCCCATGATCACTTCTGATTCTGATAACTTGACTTTCTTTTTATCTTTGAAGTCTTAGGCGAAGATCTTTGAATACCTCAAATAATCAGATTTTTCCCTTATAAAATTTACCCAGGTGTATCTGGAGAAGTCATCCACCACCACATAAGCATACTTTTTCCCACCAAGACTTTCCACCTGCATAGGTCCCATCAAGTCCATGTGGATAAGTTCCAGCACTCTGGATGTGGTGTCATGTTTGATCTTCTGATGTGACATCTTTGTCTGCTTTCCAATCTGACACTCCCCACAAACTCTTCCTTCATCAATCTTTAATTTTGGGATTCCTCTGATAACTTCAATAGATATAATCCTCTTCATTCCTTTAAGATGCAGATGGCCCAATTTTTAATGCCATAGTTTCCCTTCTTCTTCTTTGGCTAGAGTACACATTGATGAATAACCATTTTCTTGAGAACTCCACATATAGCAGTTGTCCTTAGACCTGACTCCTTTCATGATCACTTCATTTTTTTTATTAGTAATCAGACATTCAGTTTTTGTGAAGTTCACATTTAGACCTTGGTCACACAATTGACTGATGCTGATTAGGTTTGTAGTCAGTCCTTTAACAAGTAGCACATTATCAAGGTTAGGGACTCCAGGGCAGTTTAGCTTTCCAATCCCCTTGATTTCACCCTTTGTTCCATCACCAAAGGTCACATAGCTGGTGGCATGAGGATGAAGGTCAATTAGAAGGTTTTTGCTTCCAGTCATGTGTCTGGAGCATCCATTGTCAAAATACCAGTCTTCTTTGGCTGAAACTCTGAAGGAAGTGTGAGCTATCAAGTTAGTAGCACCAGTCCTAGGAACTCACTGTTTTCTGTTGATAAGGATGTGGTGTTTGGGTCTAGGTTGATGATGAGTAGGACTAGGATAGCCATGCATCTTAAAGCAGAATGGTTTTATGTGGCCAAATTTTCCATTGTAATGACATCTCCATCTTTGGTGTTTTCCTTTATATTGTCTTTCCTTGTGATGTTGGGACACCTGATGTGACATCTTTGGTTTGCTACCAGTGTGACTACACTCAGGAGTGGATTCATTGAACCCAAGGCCAGACATGTCTCCTGCCATTTTTCCAGTCTGGAGGATTTTGTCTAAGGTGTCAGATCCACTGTTTAGCATTCTGACATACTTTGTCATCTCATCCAGTTTGGAGTTCAAGAACACGACTTCAATCTTCAACTTAGAAATGGTTTCCAAGTGTTCTGTCTTCTCATCCTCTAGTTGTGTCCATACCCATCACATTCATGGCACTGAACTCCTTTGCCTTGTTTGGATTTTTCCTCAAATTTTGTTCTTCTTCCAGCATCATTGGACCTACTGATGTCAAATGAGTTGTTCTTGACATTAGACTTTGACCTTACATCCATCCTTTTCAGGAGTTTGTTGAACTGTCTCCCCAATAATGCTACATCATTTACCAGATCTTCATCAGTATCCTGACCACTTTCTTCCTCTTTCTCTTCAGTGTTTGACATGAAGGCTATGCTTTTGGCTTTCTTTTCAAATCCATAACTCATCCCCAACTCAAATGTTTGGAGGGATCCAATTAGCTCATCCACTCTCATATTGCAGATGTCTTGAGATTCTTCTATGGCTGTCACTTTCATGGCAAATCTCTTGGGAAGTGACCTGAGAATTTTCCTCACTAGTTTTTCATCTGACATCTTCTCACCCAGGGATCCTGAGGCATTAGAAATTTCAAGGATATTCATATGGAAGTCATGAATACTTTCATCTTCTTTCATCCTCAAATTTTCAAACTTGGTAGTAAGCAGCTGCAATCTAGACATCTTTACTCTAGAGGTACCTTCATGAGTGGTTTTGAGAATATTCCAAGCATATTTAGCCACCTCATAGTTGTTCACCAGTCTGAAGATGTTCTTATCAACCCCATTGAATATAGCATTCAATACTTTAGAGTTTCCAAGAGCTAGTTCATCCTCCTCCTTGGTCCATTCTTCCTCAACCTTCTTATCAGTTGTAACTTCTCCTTCCTTAGTAATAACGAGATGTTCCCAGCCTGTTAGAACATCCTTCCAAGCCTTATTATCTAAAGATTTCAGGAAGGCTACCATTCGAGGTTTCCAATAGTCATAGTTAGATCCATCTAGAATTGGTGGTCTGTGAACAGATCCTCCGTCTCTATCCATAGTACCATAAAGTAACGTCCCAAGATCTCACCCAGAACCATAGCAGGTTGCCTGCTCTGATACCAATTGAAATTCTGGTATTAGATATGAGATGTCGAAGGTAATGTCACGACACTAATATCTGAACAATATAAACATGATAAAAGATAAAGAAACAATAGTACAAGTGACACAAGCAATTGTTAACCCAATTCGGTGCAAACTCACCTACGTCTGGGGGCTACCAAGCCAGGAAGGAAATCCACTAAATAGAATTAGTTCAAAGACTCTCAGTAAACAACTTCAAGTTACAGTCTTTTCACCTAATCTCTACCCGTGTGACTTCTATCTAAGAACTCTTAGATAAGAGACCCTACTCACTCCCCCTCAATCACAACAGTGATGTAAAAACAAATATTACAAAGAAAGAAGACACTCTTCAAGAACACATACTTGATCTTGCTTAAAAGCTTCAACCAAGTAAACACTCCCTCATGCTTCAAAGCTTAGAGTGGACAAATTACAACACAAAAGTCAGTTCAACTCAATCATCAATAGGATGAATGAATGACTCACAATATACAAGCTCACACAAGACTAAAACCCTTATTCTATCTAACTATTTCGTTTATTTTCTTGTGTGTTAAAACCAAGTTTTCCATGCCCTTTAAATAGAATCTTTTAAATGGGCTTGGATATCATAAAACCCTAATTCTATTTTCCTTTCGTATCTTCTTATTCAGACAGCTAATCATATCTTATTGGAAAAGAAATCAATCTGGTTTTAATTACTGCTTGAATGGCGCATTCAATCTCCACATCAATCACACACAGATTTGCATGAAAAACACAATCATAAGATACATAACATTCAGACTGAATGCTCTGTATACACATGTCTTAACATCGGGTCTGACATCTCAGTTAAATCCTGCACAACCATATTTAAACACCCTGCAGAAAACTGATATCTCATGTCAAGACAACACTTGTGACAACTTGTGATAACTCTAGGTTTTACCAAAATTTATGCCAACACATAGAACCAACAGGGAGAAGATAGGATATCGGCTGAGGAAACTGCTACTAACTCGACGGGGAATTTTAGGTCAACACCATATCAAATGGGAGACAACCCTGCAGGGGGATCAAATTCAAATAGTTACTCAGAAACTAGGAGAGAAATCTGACTAGGAGTGAATCTGATGGCGATTGGTGGGGAAACTAAAGCTCTGCCGAAATCATGCGAATTGCTGCAATGAATGTTCGTACTCAGCTAGGGAACAATCATAAACTCTTTTGGGGATAATGGCGAATTAATCTTTTGGGGAAAACAACAAACACTGGGTGTTAAACATGCTACCGAGAACCAATACTTCTCCGCATTTAGGGCTTACTGCTTTCGAACCACTATTAATATTCCTTTTAAATGAAATCGATTGCTTAAAATTAATTCTTTTATATGTTTAAGAAAACATGCTTAAAATTTTAATTTTCAAAATAATCATAATAAAATTTAAAATTATTTGGCTGAATTAAATAAGAGTAGAAACAATTGGATAAAAGCTGAACTTTATTTAATAGAATGATAGTCTGTAAATGATAAGACTCTATAGATCTTTATAAAAATTGAAAATGGTAATTTACATGGAAAAGGGATACATTGAATATAATGATTGTAACACCTCAAAATTTGCCCTCCTCTCTTGGGACTAGCATATCATTATTGCATATCATTTTTAGGTCATTAGGCATTGCATATTGCATATCATGTGGTTACATTGTGCAAGTCATCCTCACAAGTCTTGATCAGGAGATGAAGAGGTCATGTGCATGCTGGGGTTTCATTGGACTGGTCATTAATCATCTGAGGATGTGGAGGTCCAAATTCAGGTTTTGTGGTTCTCAAGAGATATTGGTCTTCATCTTGTTGAAATGATTCATCATCATCATCATGGTTTGTCATCATCAAGTGTAGGAGCATATTCTTTGAGATTAGGGTTTTGACCACTGGTCAACCCTAATCAGTTGCATTGGGTCAATCAGGGCATAGCAAGGAGATGGGGTTTATGATGGCTATGGGGATCATCATATGATTATATGGAGCTTATTGAGGCTAGGGTTTCATACTTGAGCCATTTCATCAGAAGATTGGGGTTCAGATTGATCAGTGCATTGCCAAATTCATCTATCAGTTGAAAAAGTCAACTGTGGTCAACTGTGCTTGATTTTATGGATTTGGAGGTGAAAATGAGTTGGATACACTTCATTCATGTTGGAACAAGTGTTATTTGACATGTCAAAGCTCAAGAATGGAGAAAATAAAGTTAGAACAAAAACTGCCAAAAATAGAAAGTGACTTGTAATAGAAGTTTCCAAAAATGGAAAGTTTTTGACCTCAAATTTATATGTCTAAGGAAGCTTCAAATGAAAATTTGTTCAACATGAAAGTTGTAGATCTTGTTCTAACCTTTCCAAAAAGTCCAAGAACTTGAAATTCCCATGTATGGTTGGCAAGTTATGGTCCATTCAAATTCAAAAATGACCCATAATCAGAGGGGCATAACTTCCACATGGAGTGTCCAAATTGAGTGATCTTTTTATGTGCAAACTCCATTTTACATGTACTTTCATGGTGCATAATTGGATTTCATCAAAAATGGTCAATGCAAAAAGTCCAATTTCAAGTGTACAGTTAAAAGATCCAGGGGCAAAATGGTCCAAGTTGAGAAATAATGAGAATTTTGGCATGGGGATTTTTGCAACACCTCACAAATGCAATTTGAAAATTGTTGGAATGGTCATAACATGTCAAGGTTTCATATTTGGTCAACTCACTTTTGAAATGCACTTGAAAAGTGTACAAATTGCCATGGCATAGTGAAAATGCAAATTACACATCCAATGGCCATGGGACAAGTTGCAACAGCTCACACATGTCATTTTGAGAGTGTGTGAGCTGTCAATGAGCTGTCACAGAGCTCATATGAAAAGACCATTTTGCCCTTGCTTTGAAAGGGACACTTTTGCTAATTACCTTGCACTTTGGTTAAATCATGATTAAGAGCTGATTAATTGGAAGTATAAATTCCTAATCATAACAAACTTCTTATTAGAATCACAATTCACAAGAGATTTCAACCAAGTTTCCCTCCAAATTCTCAAGATTTCTCAAGAAGCTTCAAGAACAAAATTGAGCAAATCTCTTCCAATTCTTCACCAAATCGTGTGATTCTTTTTGCTTTCTCCTCCATTCATCTTCTTCTCAAACTGTTTTGGCAAGTTGCATCAAGAAACCTCACGAATCTCAACTGTTGCAAAGGAGCTCATCAATGGCAAATTGCAATTTCTCATAATTGGAGCATCCTCGAGCTGTTCTATCTTCTCCAATTACCTTCCTGAAGCATCTTCTTCATCTGTTTTGGATTGTTGCGCGCAAAAGCTCAAGGAATCACGGCTGTCATCAAACTAAGGTGCGAATTCGAATCTCATGATTTCTTAAATTATTATATGCATTTGAAAGATCGTTGCATGTAGATCAACATGATAGGCTTGGTTTTTAAAATGATGAACTGTAGGAAGAGTTATGTTGATTTTAGGATTTGAATGCGAAACTTCAATTGATCGATCCGTCTAGTACAGTTAGAATTAGGAGAAATCGTTAGCATATTTGAAATCCTCATGCTCAGACCTTTCCAATGGATATCCGTTTGTGAGTTTTGGTGAAGAATTGCTCGAGGCCGTAGCTGGACATGGAGGCGCGATGAACACGCGGTGAAGGAGACGGAAATGCTGAAGAAAAACGCTGCTGAATCTTGTTCGTTGGCTTGGCAATTCAAAAGTGTGTTTCCCTCCACTTTCGTCCAACCACAGCGTGACAACGCATTAATGAAGTTTGGACCGGCCAGGATTATTTACAATTCTGCCATTGTTACTTAATTAAATCGATTTAATTCATATACATTTAAATAATTATTACATAATTCATTTAAACCTTAAAAAATTCATAAAAAAAATATTGGCTAATCAGAAAATTATGAGAGTTTTTTTGTTGGATCCTATTTTTCCCCTAGAATTTTATAGGCATGGTTTTAGAAGTTGTGCATGGTGAAATATTGACTTGGCCTATGGATCTTTGACCTATGTCATTTTTGTGCATGTTTTGCCATTTTCATTGTGAAATGCTCATACATTAAAAGAAATTCCTGAAATTTTTTGAGCTCATTCTAGACATGTTGATGGTGATTTACATATAAAGTTTGTGATTTTTGGATACCTGATGATTGAGATATGATTTTTTGAATCTAGGTGTGACAATTTGTGTCACACCTAGCTAGGTCAACTTTCTGGATTTATTTGCATGGCCTATGATTGTTGGAATGGATTGAAATTTTGCATGGATGATTATTGATATGTTGAGATGTCATGTGAATTTTTCTGGATTTTTCTATGGCATTTTCAATTTGATTGATATTTTTCTTCACTGTGTGTTCATTGTGCAACCTTGTGTGATACATGTTGGTATATCTTGTGTGAAATTCTCATATGGTTTTGGATGAAGATGAAATTTGGTATGCTGATTGTTGACACATTGTAGGACATCACTGTTTTGGTCCCATTCATTTCTTAATTGTTCTCACTCTGTTATGAATTTTTGAAGTGAATGTATGTGTTGATACCTTGAATTGGCTTGAATAATTGTGTCTGGATTTCTTGATTTTCATTGACCTAGTTCCTTTTGTCCAATTGAGCTGAAAATTGACATGCTATACCTTGAATATGTCCTGTTTAGGTGTGAATTATTTGAAGATTTTTGGAATTATTTTGGTATGATTTTGATTGAAGTTATTCTGTTTGGACATTGGATGTTGCATTTGACCTAGTTTGTGATGTTTTGGTCATGAAATGAATGTGGTGAATGATATGAGTATGGGATCAATTGCATTTGCTTTCTATTTGCATTAATTTGGTTTTGGTTGAGAATTGTTTGCTGTTTAGAATTTTTTCTCCCTTTTGGACCCTAGGCTTGGCCTAGTGGTCTAGTTTCTCACATTTGGTGTGGATTTTCAGGATGAAATGCATAATGCTCAAGGAGAATGCTTCAAGTCAATTAAATTGAGATTGTTGGATGTTTTGAACTAATTTGACTTTGTTTTGTAGGTTGTGAAGTTTGAGCTTGAGCTTATAGCTTGCACTTGTGTGCATTAATCTGTGTTGCTTAATCTGTATAGTCTGATTGATTAACATTTGCTGTTTATGGTTGTTTGTCTGAGTACTGATGATACTTGATTGATTTCAGGTACATTTAGTCGCTTACAGTTCTTTAAGAACTTGCTTGCTGCTGCTTGGTTTTTGAACCACTTGAGGTAGGACTTCTATTCTTCATGTAGTCTGGGAGACCCGGCCTGTTACTTGGCCGGGCAAATGTCTGAAGTCCTCCTTAAGAGGCGATGTTTGTGATTGTTTACATTTGTGCCAAGCAGGTGAAAGACCTCTATGAGGCAATTGGTGGATCAAAGGGATATGCAATCTATCCCCCACTACTCTGTGAGTCGTCCCTCTGCTCACACTGCTGTGTGTTGATGCATTGGGACACAAACCCAAGATCTCGTGCTGTTGCACAATCGAGTCAGAGTCTTTGAGCGTAGAAGGGTCCCTCCATTCTGGACCCACGCTCCTTTGTCTGAAGCTCTCCCTGGTCAGGGATAAGAGCTGTGAGGTCTCATCCTCACTTCACCCTTTCATCTGCTTCACCTTAGCCCCGTAATGGCAAGGTTAAGAGCGAATAATACCCATGTACAGACGACTTGCTTCGGCAGTCAAACCCATTGTTTGAGCCCACTTGACTGGTTATAGTGTGTGCTTTGTGAATATTTGTTTGACATGTTTGCTTGAATTGTTTGTTCTGTTTGTATGCTTGTATGCTTGCTTCTTTCCTGGATAGGATTAGCTTGCAGTTGTGCAAGTAGGTAGAAACCTGAACGTAGGGTAATGATGCATGACAACACTAGGCTCGAGTCCAGCTCCCTGGTAGTGTGTCTTCCCTTGGTTTCTGGCTAGATTTTCTTTCCCTTGAGGGGGAACTACATCGCCCTGATCCTTGTTCCAGACGAGGTATGTAGGCAGGAGGTCGTGCGAGACCTCTCCGGGCACTTTTTTCTTTTTTTTGCGTGTGTTTGCTTGTTATCTTCTTGCGTGTATTTTGGTTCGGATGCCGACGTAAGTCCAGTGATTGGCGGTCGGGCTCCACGTTTGCCGTTTTGTGCGCATTTTGGTTCGGATGCTGATGTAAGCCCAGTGATTGGCATTCAGGCTCCATGTTTGCCTGTGTGTTTGTTTGTTTGTTTGGCGTGCGTGAGCCGAACTACAGTGGCTCTGATTCTCGTTCCAGACGAGATATGTAGGCATAGGATGCGATGTCCTATCGAGCTCCCTTCTCTTAACCCCACCTGCGTTCCCTGTGTGTGTGTGTGATGTTTAGCAACCTTTTCTTTATTTTAGAACGTGGATCCCGTCGAGTACGACGGACGTGAGGGGTGCTAATACCTTCCCCTTGCGTAACCGACTCCCTTACCCTTTCTCTTTGGTCGCAAGACCATTTCCTTTCCAGGTTTCTCTGAGCGTTTCCTTTCCCTATCTTGGGATAAATAACGCGCAGTGGCGGCTCTGTGTTGTGTTTTTATTTGAGTCCCGCCGGTTGTTTTTCGCGGATGCGACAGCTGGCGACTCTGCTGGGGACTTACAAGGTGTAGACCTGTGCTGGTCCATCTTCCCTAAGCGAGTCCTTCCTAGCGTTCTAGGATAGTTTAGGTTGCTTGTTTTGTGTTATTTATTGCATTTATTATCCTAACCTGTGTATATATTTGCATAAATGTTTGCATGCATCATACTATCATGTTGTTGCCGTCCTCTGTGCAGGTGGTTTCTCTGTTTTGGGGTGGGTGTTCTGAGTGGGGCTAAAACCCAGGCCCGAGTATACACCTAGGATTAGCGTGGTCTCACGTCGCTCACATGCCGGTTGGGCACATTGTTGCGACGTGACATACCACAAGCCGGACGAGGTTCATCTGAGAAATGCTCTTCCAGTGGGATTTTCCACTTTGGTTGGGTTATCTCTTTTGGGCTGTTGACTCTGGTGACCGATCATTTCCCGGATCTTTGGTTTAGACGATCTTAAGGGAGCTACAATGGCACACCCGAAAGGGCAAACCCATTGAGTATCTTTGCCCGATTGTCGAGACTATTATCCGCCTTAGGGTGACCTGATTAGAATTTACCTGTGAGGGGAGGGTGATTCTTACAGATGCATGTTCAGATGTATGCTCAGATGGTGACTTTTTGTTCCGTGGATCAGAGTCCTATTTATAAGTCGGATTTATGGCCGTTTATTTCAGAGACGCCGAAATGCTGTTCGTGGTATTTATCAGTGGGGATCCGTTTATTTCGGGATTCCCCGGGCCGAGATATTTATCAGTGGGGATCCGTTTATTTCAGGATTCCCCGGGCCGATTCAGAGGTTTTCAGGTTGTCTGATCAGAGATTGTTTGGTGATGATGATGATGATGATGATGTATCTGTCTTCCGTTTATTTCGGAACCCTTGAGTTGGATTTGTGGTTACATGTTCCTTCAAATAGGTTGTGATTGGTTCAGAGACCAGGGTTGTGATTCAGAGCAACAGATGATCAGATGACTTGGAGGATGGCCCAGTGCATTGCATACATCTGCATCATTCTCATTTTGCATTCATCTGCATCGAACCTATGTCTAGCCATATGGGGAGCATTATTGATTGAGAATCTGGTTGAGAGACATCTTGAATTTCAGAATATGGATGTCAAAATATTATCTGTCTCGATGAAACCAGGATCAAAGGACAGAATCTTCCTCATATGGATAGATGTTGCATTCATGCATATTAACCTGTTTGCTGTTTTGCAGGAATCATTGCTCGTGTTCGTAGAACTGTACCTTTGCACTCAACCCGACCTCACAGATACTTCACACGACGCAACACTCCCAGGATAATGGATCTTCCAAGTACTGATCTCCTCGAGCTGAAAGACAAGATGAATGAGCTGATCAACATCATGCAGGGTTTTGCAGTTGGTCAGAAAGCTCTGGCTGATAAGGTCGAGAAGCTCGAGCGGGCTTCTGCTGCTAACAGTGTTGTTAATCTGGATGGTGTCTCCAATCAGGGGCTGGGTGGATCCAGAGACGGTGAAAAAAGAGCAACCGTGGGTATGGTGAACAACAATGCTGCTGGTTTTGGTGCTGGTGGTCAACCTGGGCCCGGTCTGGGGCAGAATATGAAGGACGGTCTGTTGCCTCCATTCTACGGGTTTGATAAGGACAGAGAGGAAGATAGGGAAGCAGATCAGTTTTCCATGCATAATGAGCCCTTGGGTCAATATGGGGTCCCGCCTCAGAACAAGGAGATCCAGCTGCTGGCTGAGAAGATTAAAGTGCTGGAAAGTTATGCCACTCCGGGGATGATCAACATGTCGAATATGGGGTTGGTTGAGGGGATTGTGATCCCACAAAAATTCAAGGCGCCCGCATTTGACAAGTACAATGGGAGTTCTTGCCCGGAAACTCACCTTCAGGCTTTCGTTCGCAAGATCTCTGCCTACACGATGGATCAAAAACTGTGGATGTACTTCTTCCAGGATAGTTTGTCTGGAGGATCCTTGGAGTGGTACACCAAGTTGAAATCTGCTGACATCAAGAGCTGGCAGGATCTGGGAGATGCATTCTTTAAATAATATCAGTTCAATGCTGATATGGCCCCGAGTCGTACCCAGCTGCAGGGTATGTCTCAGAAAAATAACGAGGGGTTTAAAGAATATGCCCAAAGATGGAGGGAGTTGGCTGCCAGAGTGCAACCTCCTCTAGTGGACAGAGAGATTTCTGATCTCTTCATGGGTACCCTGCAAGGGGTTTTTGCTGAAAGGATGGTTGGTTGTCCGGTAACCAACTTTGCTGACATTGTGGTGGCAGGGGAGAGAATCGAAAGTTGGCTGAAAATGGGGAAGATACAAGGTAATGCTTCGTCATCAGGGTCGAAGAAGCCATTCGGGAACGGTCAGCGCAAGAATGAGAGTAATACCAGTGCGGTCTACGCTCAGAGAGGACCCAGTAGGGATCGTTACTTCCAGCACACCGCTGCGGTAACTATTCCTGCTGACAATCAGCCTGCACAACAGCAACAGCAGCGTCAGCCATTTCAGCAGAGGTCTCAGAGGGTAGGATATCCAGTCAGGAGGAGGATGAGTGATCGGCATTTTGACAGGCCGCCTGTGACATATTCTTTCCTATTGAAAAAGTTGAAAGATATGGGGCTGGTACAGTTGAGGACTTTGGCACCTATGGGACCTGATCAAAGGCCAGCCAATTTTGATGAAAATGTCAAATGTGAATTCCATTCGGGTGCTCCCGGGCACAGTGTAGAGGACTGCAAAGCTTTTAAGCACGTAGTCCAAGACCTGGTGGATTCCAAGGCTATTAATTTCGCACCATCTCCGAATGTTAATGCCAATCCCATGCCGGCACATGGTCAGGCGGTGGTGAGTGCAATTGCTGAAGATTCGGATCACGCATGTGCAATGGGTGAAAGGACTGTCAGTGACTGCGAGTTTGATGGTTGGATAAAGCCGTGCGCACCAGGGATGGGAATCCAGAACTGGAAGGCCTAAAAAAGATCATCAATGTTACTCATTCGGAAGAGTAATGATTTCTGTTTTGATTTTATCTGCATGAAAGCCATATGTGTTGCCCGACACGTATTGGTTCATTGTAAGGGCCACCTCATGTTTCATTTTGCAACATTTCTGCATCATTAATAAAAGGATGTTTTTCAGTCAAAAAGCGGTGTTCCCTGTTTTTTGTTTATTTTTGCAGTTTAAAAACAAATAAAAATGGCAATGTTTATTTTCATTTTTCTCTTTTTGATTTGTCTCGTTCCGAATTCAAAAATAATTCTCCGGATCTCGTTGATAACAATTTGGTTACACCTCATATGACTTCGACAAACCGATCTATCATGCCGAAGAAGAAGGCGAAGAAGATTGTGATCTGCTAGAGTATTAGCCAGGTTGTTGAAACAAGAGGAGAAGGTGATTCAGCCGCATGCGGAGCGGATTGAGATTGTTATTCCAAGCACTGCCGAGGCCAGAAAGGAAATGAAAGTTGGAGCCGCTTCAGAGGCGAATCGAGAGCAGAATGGTAGCCTTGTTGAAAGAGCATGTGGATGCCTTCACCTGGTCATGTCAGGATATGCCAGGGTCGGATACCGATGTCGTTGTGCACAAGCTGCCATGGAAAGAAGACTGTCCTCTAGAGAAGCGGAACGCCGGTGCTACTTATCAGAGAGCTATGGTGACTTTGTTTCATGATATGATTCATCATGAAATCAAATGCTATGATGATGACATGATAGCAAAGTCCCAAACAGGAGAGGGGCATCTGGCAGACTGGGGCAGGTCGTTTGACCAGTTGAAATGATTCAAACTGAGGTTGAATTCAGATGAGTGCACTGTCAGAGTGCGGTCCGGTAAAATGCTGGGGGTTCATTATAAGAGAGGAATCGAGGTTGATCCTGCTAAAAAAAAAAAAAAAAAAAAAAAAAAAAAAGAACAATAAGAGAATGCCTGAACCGAGAAAAATAAAGAAAGAGGTTCGTGGTTTCTTAGAAAGATTGAACTACCTGTCATGGTTCACATCTCATCTAACAGCCACGTGTGAACCAATATTCAAGTTGTTGAAAAGAGATCAAACGGTCAGGCGAAATAATGATTGCCAAGGGGCATTGAAAGATAAAAGAAAAAGTTGCAGGAACCTCCGATTCTGTTGCCTCCCATGGAAGGAACCACTGTCAATTCTGTACTTGACGGTCTTCGAGGGGTCTATGAGGTGTATTAGGTTAGCATGACGAGTCTTGTCGAAAAGAGCATGCAATTTACCTAAGCAAAAAGTTTACCGACTGTGAAACAATACATTCACTGTTCGAGAAAACTTGATGTACTTTGGCATAGGCTGCTCGCCGACTGAGACAGTATATGCTGGTTCATACCACTTTGTGGATTTCCAAGATGGATCCGATCAAGTATGGGTTTGAGAAGCCAACATTGACCGGACGGGTTGCGAGAGGAGCAAAATAATGTTTACTGATTTGTGATGCTCTCAGAAAGCAATCAAGGGGTATTGTCTGATTACGTCGCTCCGCAACCCATTGAGGGTTATCAACCGAGGAAGTTTGAGTTCCCTGATGAGGATATCTTGAGGTGTTCTAATCGAAAGATTGAGAGTAACCGATCCCGGAGGAGGGGCCTGACCCTGAATCCGAACGGGTTCTGATGTCTGATGGGGTTAATGTGAAGGAGTTAGTGCTGCTGTGGTTACGCCAAAAGGATCCCATGTTCCTTTTGTGGCCAGGATGACAGTTGAATGCACCAACGATGGTGGCTGAGGCCGAAGCTTGTATTCTGGGTGCCAAACCTCAATGCGTATATCTACTGGGGCAAACGCCTTTCTCACTCAGAGAGCATGATTGAAGAAAAGAGGCTAGCCGCCATCTGTCATGGGCAGTTATACCAACAACGGATGAAGCGTGCTTTTGACAAAAAGGTGCGACCTCGGGTATATCACGTAGGTGATATGGTGCTGAAAAGGATCCTTCCTCCTCAAAACGATCGAAGGGGCAAATGGACACCGAGTTATGAAGGTCCATTCGTGGTTAAGAAGGTTTTCTCTGGCGGAGCCTTGTTGTTAACGACCATGGATGGTGAGGATTTTCCATCCCCTGTGAATGCGGACGCAGTTAAAAAATACTTCGTATAAGAGACCCGCTGGACGAAAAGAAGAAAATAGTCCAGGCAAAAATGGGTATCCCGGCGAACCAAAAGCAGCAAGAAAGGTTCGGGCAAAAGTTAGGGATAAAAAATGAAAAAATGTACACCCGGCAAGTCGAAAACCTGAAAAGGCGACTTGGGCAAAAATGGGTATCCTGGTGGACTGAAAACCCGAAAGGGCGGTCCAGGCAAAAGAGGGATTGAAACGAACAACTGCGTCTAGCATGATCGTTTGCGCTTTGGTTGAAGCATCATGGATAATACCCGGTAGGGATCAATCAGAAACGTCTTGTTCAGGAGACAGAAAACACGGAGAGTCTGAGGACATATGGGATGTAACCAAGTTGGAACTCGATGAGATCACGGGTTTCACATTGCCATTAGGATAGATTTTTCCTTTTGTGCAATTACCTCTTTTCAGGAATTGCTTCCTTTTGTATTGCTCATTTGAGCCACACTTCTTCAAATCAATAAAATGCATATTCAGTCAAATAATTTTGTTTTTGTTTTTCATTACCGCTTTGATTGCAAAAACATCCAAATGTTTTGATAAAGAATCTTGCATTTTGAAACGTACAGGTCTCTTCCAATGCATGCCTATAAGATTGAAAGCTTGAAATCTTATTCGGAAGGTTGAGTGACCCAAGTGTTGAAATCTTGACACGCCTGGGGCACGGTTTTATCTAACGATCTGTTTTGCAGGAACTGTTAGGTACTATTCACTCACTTGCAGGTTGTGATGTGGAAGCTTTGACAAGACAAATCCCCATGGAGTCCGATCAGGGACGAATGAATACGAAGGAATGACGAAGAGACGTTGAGACGTACGACGATCCTTGAATGATATCAAGAAGACTCTTCAAAATCAGAAGATTGGAAAGTCTGTAGAAATTCCCCGCGAAGTCTGATCAGGGGCAAGCAAGTTGGGGGACGGTGAAAAGACGACGAGGGACGTCCGACGACCTTTGGAATTAATCAAGAAGACTCTTCAAAGTCGAAAGATTGAAAAGTATGTATAAATCCCAGGAGTTCGCTTTCCGTCAAGCACGAAGTGATTGGGAATACAAGATGATGGAGCAGAAAAGGTCCAGACGAGTCTGGGAGTTCTCGAAAGTGGAAAGCTGATACGAGATTGGGAGGTGGATACCATGGTTCAACGAGTCGACGGGTGTTCTGTACCAACTTTTCTCA
Source organism: Lathyrus oleraceus (assembly GCF_024323335.1). Classification (NCBI taxonomy): domain Eukaryota; kingdom Viridiplantae; phylum Streptophyta; class Magnoliopsida; order Fabales; family Fabaceae; genus Lathyrus; species Lathyrus oleraceus. The sequence goes on from NC_066581.1 coordinate 156,127,024, forward strand.
TTTCCCAGCGAGGTCCCCAAGCAGAATGAGAGGACCAACTCCCCTGCAGATCCAAGGTCTGTGACTTCCCCAGCCGAGTGAGGATGATTATCCCCGGCAGGTTTAAAACGGTGTTTCCTCAGCAGCCAGGCCTGAAGGTTGCTATTCCCCGAGTGGAGCGGGTTTCAATGAAATATATCTCAAGCAGTGTTCATCCTACCAGTGGATTGGATGAGTTTCCATAGCAGACAGGTTTTTGCATCCCCAGCTGAGTTGATTCTACCTATGGATTGCATGGGTTGTCCCCAGCGGAGTAGCATTCGTTTCCCTGGCAGGGTCAGGATGGTTATCCCCAGCAGGTTTTAGATCGATGCTTCCCCAGTCGTCAGGCCTGGAGGTTGCTGTTACCCAGCAGAGCTATCGGTGAGCATCTTCCCAGTGAAGTCGTCAGGTGTCTGTGAGGGTTTCCCGAAGCAGGTGGATGTATATCCCCAGCAAGTCAAAAGACTGTATCCCCACAGAGTGTTGGTGGTTCCTATCCCCAGCATTTCCTCGAGCGGATTGGGTGCAAAGGAAGTTCTTCCCCGGCAAGGGTTACCTTTTCCCAGCAGTAGTATTATTCCCCAGCAGGGTGGAATCGGAGTATTGACGAGTTCCTCAGCAGAGTGTCTTGTGCTCCCCAGAAGAATCCCTTGAGGGGGATACTTTTTATGCATTCATCATGTAGAATAGCATAGCATGTTGCATAGAAAAAATAATAAATCGCGTAGCATTTCCATAATTATGGAGCATTACGCAGAAAAAGATCATGCATCATTGTTGCAAGCATAGAGCTAGTCTCAAGCCGTGGTTACCGTTTGAGAGGTGGTTGTGCCAGAAAGCGAAGATGTTACTCTGTGGAGTTTAGCATCATGACGTCAGATCAGCAATGTTCCCCAGTAGTGCGATATTGGAGGAAATGTTTCCGTCGGACAGAGATGGAAATAAAATCAGAGGACGTTACGCGATCATCGCGATTCAAGCCGTGGTTACCGCTTGAGGATTGGTTTTATCAGACAGTGAAGGTGTTACTCCGAGGAGTCTAGCGTCATGGTTTTAATCAAGGATATTCCCCAGTAGTGCGATACTGGAGGAAGTTTCTGTCGAGCAGAAATGGGAATGTTAATCAAGAAAGTTTCGGGGTTCAAGAAAAACAAGAAAGAAGATAATCCCCAGCTAAACGCGAAGTGTTTGTCTGCCAGGGTTGAATAGAGAGCAGTCGGCTCAGGGCTTGTCATCCTCAGTATGGGTCGTTGTGGCATTCCGGCCAGTTTCCGATTTCCAGATCGAAGAGGTTCTCAACAGTCAGGACGAAGAACTTGTGGCATTCCGGCCAGTTTCCAATTTCCAGATCGAAGAGGTTCTCAACAGTCAGGACGAAGAACTTGTGGCACTCCGGCCAGTTTCCGATTTCCAGATCGAAGAGGTTCTCAACAGTCAGGACGAAGAACTTGTGGCATTCCGGCCAGTTTCCGATTTCCAGATCGAAGAGGTTCTCAACAGTCAGGACGAAGAACTTGTGGCATTCCGGCCAGTTTCCGATTTCCAGATCGAAGAGGTTCTCAACAGTCAGGACGAAGAACTTGTGGCATTCCGGCCAGTTTCCGATTTCCAGATCGAAGAGGTTCTCAACAGTCAGGACGAAGAACTTGTGGCATTCCGGCCAGTTTCCGATTTCCAGATCGAAGAGGTTCTCAACAGTCAGGACGAAGAACTTGTGGCAATCCGGCCAGTTCCGATTTCCAGATCGAAGAAGCTCACGATGATTAGATCGATGCAGCTTGCGGCAATCCGGCCAGTTTCCCAGTATCCAGACCGAAGTGGTATCCAGACCGAAGAGGTGTTCAGACCAAAGTGGTGTTCAGGCCAAGAAAATGAAAAAAAGAAGAGAAAATTCTGGGGTTCAAGAGAATGAAAAAAGGAGAGAGAATAGTAATCCTGAGCGAGTGGTGTTCAGGCCATGGGTTATCCCTGTGTTACCATTTATTTTGGTATCCAGGTCGACAGTGTTGTTTTGGTATCCAGGTCGACGTTTATGTTTTGGGGTTCAAGCCGAGTTTTCTCCGTACCAGACGGATTTTTCTTTGAGATTGCTTCTTCGCCGTTTCTGACAGGCGTTGTTAATTATTTTCCCATCAGAGTGCAAATTGTTCGTCTGTTCTTGGTATTCAATCACTCTTCATCCTGATCATCTGAAAGCCGAGGCTATTCATATCGACAGGTTCACAGTGGATTGAATAGGGGCAGCTGTAACACCTCAAAATTTGCCCTCCTCTCTTGGGACTAGCATATCATTATTGCATATCATTTTTAGGTCATTAGGCATTGCATATTGCATATCATGTGGTTACATTGTGCAAGTCATCCTCACAAGTCTTGATCAGGAGATGAAGAGGTCATGTGCATGCTGGGGTTTCATTGGACTGGTCATTAATCATCTGAGGATGTGGAGGTCCAAATTCAGGTTTTGTGGTTCTCAAGAGATATTGGTCTTCATCTTGTTGAAATGATTCATCATCATCATCATGGTTTGTCATCATCAAGTGTAGGAGCATATTCTTTGAGATTAGGGTTTTGACCACTGGTCAACCCTAATCAGTTGCATTGGGTCAATCAGGGCATAGCAAGGAGATGGGGTTTATGATGGCTATGGGGATCATCATATGATTATATGGAGCTTATTGAGGCTAGGGTTTCATCCTTGAGCCATTTCATCAGAAGATTGGGGTTCAGATTGATCAGTGCATTGCCAAATTCATCTATCAGTTGAAAAAGTCAACTGTGGTCAACTGTGCTTGATTTTATGGATTTGGAGGTGAAAATGAGTTGGATACACTTCATTCATGTTGGAACAAGTGTTATTTGACATGTCAAAGCTCAAGAATGGAGAAAATAAAGTTAGAACAAAAACTGCCAAAAATAGAAAGTGACTTGTAATAGAAGTTTCCAAAAATGGAAAGTTTTTGACCTCAAATTTATATGTCTAAGGAAGCTTCAAATGAAAATTTGTTCAACATGAAAGTTGTAGATCTTGTTCTAACCTTTCCAAAAAGTCCAAGAACTTGAAATTCCCATGTATGGTTGGCAAGTTATGGTCCATTCAAATTCAAAAATGACCCATAATCAGAGGGGCATAACTTCCACATGGAGTGTCCAAATTGAGTGATCTTTTTATGTGAAAACTCCATTTGACATGTACTTTCATGGTGCATAATTGGATTTCATCAAAAATGGTCAATGCAAAAAGTCCAATTTCAAGTGTACAGTTAAAAGATCCAGGGGCAAAATGGTCCAAGTTGAGAAATAATGAGAATTTTGGCATGGGGATTTTTGCAACACCTCACAAATGCAATTTGAAAATTGTTGGAATGGTCATAACATGTCAAGGTTTCATATTTGGTCAACTCACTTTTGAAATGCACTTGAAAAGTGTACAAATTGCCATGGCATAGTGAAAATGCAAATTACACATCCAATGGCCATGGGACAAGTTGCAACAGCTCACACATGTCATTTTGAGAGTGTGTGAGCTGTCAATGAGCTGTCACAGAGCTCATATGAAAAGACCATTTTGCCCTTGCTTTGAAAGGGACACTTTTGCTAATTACCTTGCACTTTGGTTAAATCATGATTAAGAGCTGATTAATTGGAAGTATAAATTCCTAATCATAACAAACTTCTTATTAGAATCACAATTCACAAGAGATTTCAACCAAGTTTCCCTCCAAATTCTCAAGATTTCTCAAGAAGCTTCAAGAACAAAATTGAGCAAATCTCTTCCAATTCTTCACCAAATCGTGTGATTCTTTTTGCTTTCTCCTCCATTCATCTTCTTCTCAAACTGTTTTGGCAAGTTGCATCAAGAAACCTCACGAATCTCAACTGTTGCAAAGGAGCTCATCAATGGCAAATTGCAATTTCTCATAATTGGAGCATCCTCGAGCTGTTCTATCTTCTCCAATTACCTTCCTGAAGCATCTTCTTCATCTGTTTTGGATTGTTGCGCGCAAAAGCTCAAGGAATCACGGCTGTCATCAAACTAAGGTGCGAATTCGAATCTCATGATTTCTTAAATTATTATATGCATTTGAAAGATCGTTGCATGTAGATCAACATGATAGGCTTGGTTTTTAAAATGATGAACTGTAGGAAGAGTTATGTTGATTTTAGGATTTGAATGCGAAACTTCAATTGATCGATCCGTCTAGTACAGTTAGAATTAGGAGAAATCGTTAGCATATTTGAAATCCTCATGCTCAGACCTTTCCAATGGATATCCGTTTGTGAGTTTTGGTGAAGAATTGCTCGAGGCCGTAGCTGGACATGGAGGCGCGATGAACACGCGGTGAAGGAGACGGAAATGCTGAAGAAAAACGCTGCTGAATCTTGTTCGTTGGCTTGGCAATTCAAAAGTGTGTTTCCCTCCACTTTCGTCCAACCACAGCGTGACAACGCATTAATGAAGTTTGGACCGGCCAGGATTATTTACAATTCTGCCATTGTTACTTAATTAAATCGATTTAATTCATATACATTTAAATAATTATTACATAATTCATTTAAACCTTAAAAAATTCATAAAAAAATATTGGCTAATCAGAAAATTATGAGAGTTTTTTTGTTGGATCCTATTTTCCCCTAGAATTTTATAGGCATGGTTTTAGAAGTTGTGCATGGTGAAATATTGACTTGGCCTATGGATCTTTGACCTATGTCATTTTTGTGCATGTTTTGCCATTTTCATTGTGAAATGCTCATACATTAAAAGAAATTCCTGAAATTTTTTGAGCTCATTCTAGACATGTTGATGGTGATTTACATATAAAGTTTGTGATTTTTGGATACCTGATGATTGAGATATGATTTTTTGAATCTAGGTGTGACAATTTGTGTCACACCTAGCTAGGTCAACTTTCTGGATTTATTTGCATGGCCTATGATTGTTGGAATGGATTGAAATTTTGCATGGATGATTATTGATATGTTGAGATGTCATGTGAATTTTTCTGGATTTTTCTATGGCATTTTCAATTTGATTGATATTTTTCTTCACTGTGTGTTCATTGTGCAACCTTGTGTGATACATGTTGGTATATCTTGTGTGAAATTCTCATATGGTTTTGGATGAAGATGAAATTTGGTATGCTGATTGTTGACACATTGTAGGACATCACTGTTTTGGTCCCATTCATTTCTTAATGGTTCTCACTCTGTTATGAATTTTTGAAGTGAATGTATGTGTTGATACCTTGAATTGGCTTGAATAATTGTGTCTGGATTTCTTGATTTTCATTGACCTAGTTCCTTTTGTCCAATTGAGCTGAAAATTGACATGCTATACCTTGAATATGTCCTGTTTAGGTGTGAATTATTTGAAGATTTTTGGAATTATTTTGGTATGATTTTGATTGAAGTTATTCTATTTGGACATTGGATGTTGCATTTGACCTAGTTTGTGATGTTTTGGTCATGAAATGAATGTGGTGAATGATATGAGTATGGGATCAATTGCATTTGCTTTCTATTTGCATTAATTTGGTTTTGGTTGAGAATTGTTTGCTGTTTAGAATTTTTTCTCCCTTTTGGACCCTAGGCTTGGCCTAGTGGTCTAGTTTCTCACATTTGGTGTGGATTTTCAGGATGAAATGCATAATGCTCAAGGAGAATGCTTCAAGTCAATTAAATTGAGATTGTTGGATGTTTTGAACTAATTTGACTTTGTTTTGTAGGTTGTGAAGTTTGAGCTTGAGCTTATAGCTTGCACTTGTGTGCATTAATCTGTGTTGCTTAATCTGTATAGTCTGATTGATTAACATTTGCTGTTTATGGTTGTTTGTCTGAGTACTGATGATACTTGATTGATTTCAGGTACATTTAGTCGCTTACAGTTCTTTAAGAACTTGCTTGCTGCTGCTTGGTTTTTGAACCACTTGAGGTAGGACTTCTATTCTTCATGTAGTCTGGGAGACCCGGCCTGTTACTTGGCCGGGCAAATGTCTGAAGTCCTCCTTAAGAGGCGATGTTTGTGATTGTTTACATTTGTGCCAAGCAGGTGAAAGACCTCTATGAGGTAATTGGTGGATCAAAGGGATATGCAATCTATCCCCCACTACTCTGTGAGTCGTCCCTCTGCTCACACTGCTGTGTGTTGATGCATTGGGACACAAACCCAAGATCTCGTGCTGTTGCACAATCGAGTCAGAGTCTTTGAGCGTAGAAGGGTCCCTCCATTCTGGACCCACGCTCCTTTGTCTGAAGCTCTCCCTGGTCAGGGATAAGAGCTGTGAGGTCTCATCCTCACTTCACCCTTTCATCTGCTTCACCTTAGCCCCGTAATGGCAAGGTTAAGAGCGAATAATACCCATGTACAGACGACTTGCTTCGGCAGTCAAACCCATTGTTTGAGCCCACTTGACTGGTTATAGTGTGTGCTTTGTGAATATTTGTTTGACATGTTTGCTTGAATTGTTTGTTCTGTTTGTATGCTTGTATGCTTGCTTCTTTCCTGGATAGGATTAGCTTGCAGTTGTGCAAGTAGGTAGAAACCTGAACGTAGGGTAATGATGCATGACAACACTAGGCTCGAGTCCAGCTCCCTGGTAGTGTGTCTTCCCTTGGTTTCTGGCTAGATTTTCTTTCCCTTGAGGGGGAACTACATCGCCCTGATCCTTGTTCCAGACGAGGTATGTAGGCAGGAGGTCGTGCGAGACCTCTCCGGGCACTTTTTTCTTTTTTTTGCGTGTGTTTGCTTGTTATCTTCTTGCGTGTATTTGGTTCGGATGCCGACGTAAGTCCAGTGATTGGCGGTCGGGCTCCACGTTTGCCGTTTTGTGCGCATTTTGGTTCGGATGCTGATGTAAGCCCAGTGATTGGCATTCAGGCTCCATGTTTGCCTGTGTGTTTGTTTGTTTGTTTGGCGTGCGTGAGCCGAACTACAGTGGCTCTGATTCTCGTTCCAGACGAGATATGTAGGCATAGGATGCGATGTCCTATCGAGCTCCCTTCTCTTAACCCCACCTGCGTTCCCTGTGTGTGTGTGTGATGTTTAGCAACCTTTTCTTTATTTTAGAACGTGGATCCCGTCGAGTACGACGGACGTGAGGGGTGCTAATACCTTCCCCTTGCGTAACCGACTCCCTTACCCTTTCTCTTTGGTCGCAAGACCATTTCCTTTCCAGGTTTCTCTGAGCGTTTCCTTTCCCTATCTTGGGATAAATAACGCGCAGTGGCGGCTCTGTGTTGTGTTTTTATTTGAGTCCCGCCGGTTGTTTTTCGCGGATGCGACAATGATCACTAATCCTTTTACCATCTCTTGATATCCACTGTGCTCTTGGCTGCTACCGAGGATCATAACCCAACAATGTACTCAAGAAAGTCTTCAAAAATGAAGACCAGCAGGATGCAATTATTTGCCATAATCCCTAATTTTTGCATAAATTTCCCCAAGGTGGGGTACTCAATTTATCAGGATAATTCTTTCTATTTTATGTCTCTAACTTTTTCTTGGACCGCCCTTTCGGGTTTTCAATCCACCGAGACACTCATTTTTGCCTAAGTCGCCCTTTCGGGTTTTCAACTTAGTGAGTTGTTCTTTTCCTTTTTTTAGGCGAAGTATTTCTTGACTGCATCTGCGTTCACAAGACGAGTGAACTCTTCACCATCCATAGTTGTAAGAATCAAAGCACCACCTGAAAAGGCTCTCTTAACAACATATGGGCCTTCATAGTTAGGAATCCATTTCCCCTAGAATCTAGTTTGAAAGACAGAATCTTCTCGAGCACAAGGTCACCTTCTCTAAACACACGAGGTCTGACCTTCTTATCAAATTCTTTCTTCATTCTCTGTTGATACAACTGACCATGACACATGGCAGTCAACCTCTTCTCTTCAATCAAATTCAGCTGATCATACCTGGTTTGACACCATTCAGCCTCAGTCAACTTGGCTTCCATGAGCACACGCAATGATGGGATCTCAACCTTTACAGGGAGCACAACTTCCATACCATATATAAGAGATAAGGGGGTTACCCCTGTTGAAGTGCGAACGGATGTACGATACCCATGCAAAGCAAATGGGAGTATCTCATGCCAATCCTTGTACGTCACAACCATCTTTTGGATGATCTTCTTAATGTTCTTATTTGCAGCTTCAACATCCCCATTCATCTTAGATCTGTAGGGAGAAGAATTATGGTGTGCAATCTTAAAGTCTTTGCAAAGAGCTTCCAACAATTGTTGTTCAAGTTTTATCCATTATCAATAATGATCTTACTTGGCACACCATAACGACGTATAATCCGATTCTTGATAAACCTCATAGCAACTTACTTGGTTACATTTGCATACGACACCACTTCAACCTACTTTGTGAAGTAGTCAATAGCCACCAAAATGAAACGATGTTCGTTCGAAGCTTTGGGCTCAATCATGTCAATTCCCCACATGGAGAAGGGCCATGGAGAGGAAATGACGTTCAACAGTGTCGGAGGAACATGAATCTTATCTGCATAGATTTGACACTTGTGGCATTTCTTCACAAACTTGCAACAGTCAGATTCCAGTGTCAGCCAATAGTAACCTGCTCGCAACATCTTCTTCGCCATTGCATGTCCATTGGAATGAGTACAAAGGAACCTTCATGGACTTCAGTCATCAATAAGTCTGCTTCGTGTCTATCCACACATCTGAGCAGAACCATATCAAAGTTTCTCTTGTACAATACATCACCATTTAGGTAGAAATTATCGGCTAATCTTCTCAAAGTCTTCTTATCTTTCAAAGATGCCCCGGACGGGTAAATCCGACTTTGGAGGAAACAATTGATGTCGTAATACCACAATTTTTCTTCTTTGATTTCTTCAACAGCAAACACATGAGATGGCCTATCAAGACACATCACAGTCAGGTTGGTAACCTCATTCTAATACTTTACTACAATAATTGAAGCCAATGTTATAAGAGCATCTGCCATCCGGTTTTCATCTCGAGGGATATGATGGAACTCAACCTTTGTAAAGAAAGTTGAAATCCTCCCCGCATAATCTCTATATGGTATCAAACCGGGTTGATTCGTCGCTCATTCGCCTTTGATCTGATTCACGACCAAAGTTGAATCTCCATAGACGTCCAAATGCTTGATTCTGAGATCAATGGCCTATTCAAGCCCCATAATGCAAGCTTCATACTCTGCCATATTATTTGTACACTTGAAAGTAAATCTAGCTGTAAACGGAAAATGAGTGACTTGAGGAGTAATGATCACTACCCCAATGCCATTACCATACTGATTAACAGCTCCATCAAATACCATTCCCCAACGGAAACCCGGCTCTGGCCCTTCTTCAAGCAATGGTTCATCACAATCTTTCATTTTCAGGTACAAGATCTCTTCATCAGGAATATCATATTGTACTGACTGGTAATCTTCAATTGGTTGGTGATCCAAATCGTCACCCAAGACACTACCTTTAATTGCTTTCTAATATTGGTATTCAATATCATACTCTGATAACAACATCTGCCAACGGGAAATCCTCTCAGTTAAAGCAGGCTTCTCAAATATATACTTGATTGGATCCATTTTGGATATAAACCAAGTGGTATGATTCAACATGTATTGACGCAGACGCTTAGCAGCCCAAGCCAATGCGCAACAAGTTTTCTCAAGCATAGAATACTGAGTCTCACAATCGGTGAACTTCTTACCGAGGTAGTAAATATCATATTCTTTCTTTCTAGTCTCATCTTGCTGACCTAGAACACAACCCATATTTTCTTCAAGCACAGTCAAATACATGATCAACGACCTTCCTTCTACAGGTGGAGACAAAATCGGAGGATCAAGCAAATACTCTTTGATATTATCAAAAGCTTTCTGGCAATCTTCGGTCCAATCACAAGACCGATCTTTCCGAAGAAGCTTGAATATAGGCGCACATGTGGCAGTCATGTGTGAAATGAATCTTGAGATATAATTTGAGCGGCCGAGAAAACCTCTGACTTGCTTCTCAGTTTTTGGCACATGCATCTCTTGTATTGCTTTGACCTTGGCAGGATCAACCTCAATACCCTTCTCGCTGACAATAAAGCCCAACAACATACCAGCGAACACTAAAAGTACACTTATTGGGATTCAAGCGGAGTTTGTACTTCCTCAAACGCTGGAATAACTTCAACAAATGCTCAACATGTTCCTCTTCATCAATAGATTTAACAATCATGTCATCAACATAGACTTTAATCTCTTTATGCATCATATCATGAAAAAGAGTAGTCATTGCTCTTTGGTAAGTTGCACCAACATTCTTTAAACCGAAAGACATCACTCTATAACAGAATATTCCCCAAGGTGTAATGAATGTGGTCTTCTCCATATCTTTGGGTGCCATCTTGATCTGATTATAAATGGAAAATTCATCCATAAACAAAAAGACTTTGAATTTAGTTGTTTTGTCTACCAACATATCAATGTGTGGTAGAGGGAAATCATCTTTCGAACTAACTTTATTCAAATCTCTATAATCAACACACATACGAACTTTTCCATCCTTCTTCGAAACAGGCACAATATTGGCCACCCATTGCGGATACTCAACGTTCACAAGGGAACTAGCGTCAATCTGTTTCTGCACTTCTTCTTTGATCTTCACTACCATATCAGGATGAGTTCTCCTTAACTTTTGCTTGACTGGAGGGCATTCTGGCTTCAACGACAATCTATGCTCTACAATATCAGAATCCAACCCAGGCATGTCTTGATAGGACCAAGCAAACACATCTGAATACTCTCGGAGAAGATCAACCAACCCCTTCTTAACATTAGGACACAATCGAGACCCAATCTTGACTTCCTTCACATCATCCTCGGAACCCAAGTTGACTAACTCAATCTGCTCTTCGAATGGCTGAATGGCTTTTTCCTCGTGCTCAAGAAGACGAGACAATTCATCAGATACTTCTTCATCACTTTCCTCCCCATCCTCAAACACAGGGAACTCAAAATTTGGAGAAGGAGAAGGATCATTGTATTTAATGGGGTTAGAAACCAACCTGCATAATGATTTGATATTTTGATTTTAGAGAAGTGAATTGTGACCAAATATTACGCAGATGAACAATTATATCATTTATTTATATTTTTTGTGATTACCGTTTTCAAAATAAAGCAAAAAGTAAAAAATAAAACATCATAGATTTGGATGAATAGAATTATATTTTATTGATGATCAAAATTTGAAAATGCCAAACAATGTTCACTTCTCCCTTAGGCATAAGAGAAAGATTTTCAAAAACAAATAAAAGCAATTGTAGCGGGGTATTCGTTACCATTAGAGATATTGACTAAATCTAAGGTAAATCATACAAGTCGAGTCGCCACCGCACTTCTATTTATCCAAAGGAATGGTTAGAAAGCGAACAAGAACCTAAAAGTTTTATCTAATAAAAAACTAGTAAAAATGTCAGAGATCGGGGTAAGGGGGTTAGTTATGCAATGGGAAGGTTTTAAGCACCCAAAACATCCTAGGTACTCCTAGGGAGACCTTTTCACATTTGTTGTAAGGTTGGTATTTTTGTGAAATTTTTTGTGTGCAAACATGATTGAAGAGATGAGAAGAGAATATACAAGTTATTTACATTTTGTGTTTGTATGGATAAACCCATTGCCTACGTACCATCTTTAAAAAAAAGATTAGGATCAAAACCTCGTAGTTCGGGGTAAAAATCTCAAAATGAGTTGGTGAATTGGTTGGTCCAAAAGCCTTAAGGTCTTTTGTTATCCAAGGGAGAAAACTCAACCTAAAACCATAAATCCACCATGTGAGGATAGCTTCAACATGCTAGTGAGGGGTTAACCCTATAATAAGCATGGAAGACTCATTGTCCATCACTAAGGATATAGGTGAGTATTACATCTACCTCAAGGATAACTTAAACCTAATAGCTAAAGGTTATGAAAAGTTTTTATTAAGAAAAGTGGCCATTGAAACCACAATAAAAACATTTAATGAGTTATATTTACCAATGAAAAGTATTTACAAAATATGGTCAAAGTTGACTTAAAAGTTCAATTCAAAATAAGTGTTATGAAAAGAAAGTTTGAAAATAAAAAACATAAGACTTAGGTTTCTAATGTTTGAAAACAAATCTTAAATGTTTGCACAAAAGTTTTGGCTTGGGTTAGAGTGGAGGGAAGAAGAAGAATGGCTAAATTCCTAATCATACAAGAGATGAAGGATAAGAAACAAGACCACAAATGGAGTTCCTCTCTTGAGATCATATTGATGATCCAAGTAGCTCCTATCCTTTGGAATAAGCAAGCAAAATAAGTGTAAACTCAAGCAATCAACAAAATCAAACAAACTCTTAGAAGATCCCCAATGTCTCTTGTATCTTTCACTTTGGATGAACATGACAATGATTCTTCAATTTGAGCTCACATAAGATTCCCTAGCACAAAAGCACACACATCAAAGAGTTTTATGAAGCAAATCAAGAATGGACAAGAGTGAGTTTAGAGGTTTGGTCCTTCTAATCCATCTTCAATATTAAGGTCCTCTTACTCCAATTTTGCATAGGGAATGTCCTAGAAACTAAGTCCATTTGTCCATTTCCTTGCATTTGGTTCACAACAATCAAAATAAAACACAAGCACAATAATATATACACAATTATGTGCTCAAGTGAGCAAAAGGCAAATTGCATTAATATAAACATGTGCTCAAGTGAGCAAAGAGCAAAACAAATGAATAATATGTACAAGAATAGTAAATTGCATAAATGTAAAGAGCAAGAAGTAAATGTTAATGGTTAATAGTTAGTGTTATGGTTAGTGTGCCATAAGGAAAATTTAGCGCTATGTTAAGCAATCGTAATTGGACTTATGTAGAAGTCACAACTATCGGAGGCTGGTCAATAATAATGTAGGCAACAACACAAGTTAGAGGTCTTGATTAGTGAATCAAACTCCAACAACTTGTCATGCCAAAAAGAAGATAAGAAATGATCTTGTATTGATTTAGGTTCTTTGCATGATTTAGGAAGCAACCTATCCTTAGTGCAAAGCCATTCATTTGATCTATGATCAAGATGAATTAGATTTGAATCAAGGAAGATTAAACTTCCATGTATCAATGCTAACCACCAATCTTTAACTCATTGATCAAAGAGAAAAAGAAGGAGGAGAAGAAGAAGATGAAGAATTAAAGTGCATTAATGGAAATGGTATGTATTAATCAACAAGCATTGACCAAAGATAGATAAGATCAAGGTCAAACAATAGAAAACAGAAGCAAAATGAGAATTAGGAATCAAGAAACAAATAAAATATTTTTGGCATTTTTTAATATTAAAATAAAACTTGAATTAAAATAATAAAGAAAGGTCAAACTTCAAACTCACTTTAAATCAACTTTGAAAAGTCCAAGTGAATTATCCCAAGTTCAACAAGGTCAAACAAAGTTTGACAAAAAATTTCAGCATTTTTCAGAAACTAATTTAAATCAATTAAAAAGGCATAAGAATAACCTAATTGAACTAAAATCTCAAATAAATCTCAAATAAATCTCAAATCAATTAATAAATTGATGAGAATATTTTTCATAGATCTATCATCATTCAAAGAGGTTGGAAAAATATTTTTGTATTTTTTGAATATAAAAAACTATTTTAAATGAATTATAAATAACCAGAAAAGAGAAAATTACTAAAAAAATATCAAATGATAAAATAAAAAATATTAAAAATCATTTTTAGAAAGTAGAAATTAAAAGGAGAAGAATGAAATTGGTCCCATAATTTTTGGACCAATAATGAGAGAGATATGAATTTATAAAGTGAAATGGAATTAAAAGAAATAAAAGAAATTAAAACCAGAAATTAGAAAATAGGAAAAAGCGTGAGCCATTGGATCTGAGCTCATTAATTGAGCTGGCAGATCAGAGAGACCACACGCGCGCGTCCACCAAACACCAAGGTCAATGAGATACACGCGGCCTTTAATAAAGTCATAAGATTGGACGCTTAGGATTAGATCTGGAAAAACAAATGGAAGGCCTAGATCTAATCTGGAGACCAGACGGTGGCCAGCGCCACCGTCTTCTCCGGCCAACTTCCGGCCATATCAAAAATTGCAGAACTTAAAATGGCAACCAAAATGCACGATCCAGGCATCAATCGAAAGCTGGGGTGATGTACATCACCCCTGTACCACTCAATTCCATTCTAGATCTCTAGATTGAGAGAAATCAGAAGTGGAAATTCTGTGGTGTACATATGAACTTCATGATTTTCAAAAATTGAAAGCATAACAATGTTGCCTCTATGTAGAGAACTTCAGATCACACAATAACAAAGCAAATAGATCACTATACAAGCTGGTTCGAAGAAAATAATAGTTGAAGTAAACCTTTGAATTGCAAGGCTTGGAGTCAAGATCTTTGGATGCTTTTGCTAACAGTAGACACTAGGGATCAAGGAGAGAAGGTTTAAGAACTTTGAGATCTGAAGATTGATCAATGAAATCAAAATTCAGATCTGAAAAATTTGAAGAGAAATGAAATAGTTCCTTTAGTGATGGCTAAGATTTCAGTTCAGCAGCAATTGGGGCGCCTTAAAGTTGTGAAAATGAGAGGCCAAGGCATTGTATTTATAGCTGAGCAAGGCTGAATTGCATGATCAAATCATGTGCATGGATGGAAAGGGCCTTCATGCATGGGCCTGCACAGGCGCATGGAGGGCCCAATTCCACTTGGAAATGGAAGCTTATGCATGATGTAAGTAGAATGGACATGCAGATTGGATTGTATTAGCTCATGCATGGCAATTGAAATGAGTTTCCAAAAATGCACTATTACATTAAAGTCTTCGAAAATGCCATGTCCAACCTTGAAATGCAACCTTATGAGTAATGGTTAGAAAGCTTATTGCATAAGGAACAAATGTTATGTTGATCAAAACTCCATTTGGGCCTTGGAAATTAGTGAAAATTGAACTTGAAGTGTAGGGTGCAAAACATGCATATGTGAAATTTTCAAAATTGGCCAAAGTTCAAGCCCTTCTGTCTCAATAACGTAAGCTCCAAATTACAAAATCTTAAACATGAGAGTTGTAGATATTTTCAAGGCAATAAATTTGGACTTAAATTTTGCATCATTTGGATTTTTGATGAAGAAGTTATGGGCACTTGAAGTTGGACTTTTTCACATTTCAATGCATTTGGTCCAAAGTGACCTATAATGTTTTGCATTATCACATGTATTTATTTTGAGATTTTGAAATTTTGCTCAACATAAAATTTTAAATAGACATGTTAAGGTTTCCAATGCCTTTGATATCACCTCAAAATCATGAAAAATGAAGGAGTTATGTCCTTGGGAAGTTGACCTTAAATTAGGGTTTCAGTCAAAATGACCTATAATGTCTTGGAATGGATGATGACCTTACAAGCTTCAAATCAATTTTTGATGAATATGAAAGTTGTTCATATGGTCCTTAAGAATCGTTTTTCTCTTGGGGTAATCTCCATTTGACACACACATAAAAAGTTAGTTCTTAGTGTATTTCAAAATAGTCAGATGAATTGACTGATCAACTTCTCAAGTCCAAATCTCATATCTTGATGAATTGATGATTGAGGACACTCAAATAAATTAAAATATGCATTAAATGATGAATTAAAGAACTTACCTTGATTGAATTTGACCAAAGGTTGAGGTTGCTTCATGAGCAAGGCACAATTGATGAACAAATGAATTAGGGTTTCCTTGGGAAACAAGCCTCAAACCCTTTGATTTGCTTTGATCAAAATGATGAATTGAGAAACTTGGGAGGAATTTTTGATGGATGAGAGCTTAGGGAACCTTTGCCATGTTTTCTTTCATCTTCTCTTGACCATATCAATGCATATAGGATCTCCTAGAAGCTTTTGACCTTGTGACTGCTCAAGCTACAAACAAGAGATGTTAGTGACATATTTTTGTGCTTTTGGTTAGTGAAATAAAATGAGAAAAGAAATAATATACAATTCAAGCATACTTGGTGATCTCAAACCAACTCACAAAGGAGATCCCACCCAAAGGTAAGAAGCCAAGATGCTTATGATCCTTGAGGCAACGCAAATGCAATGCTATGATGCCATGAGGGATCTTAGGGTCAAAATTAGGGTCTTACAGCAATTACTTAGATCGATGCATAATAACAGGAATATCAACGGCAGGCCAATTGTTGCAAGCTTTTCCATGCGTCACAAAATTGGTGCAGTCTTCATCTTCATCACCCTCGATCACAACAACTAAGTGTTGTTCATTACCATGAATGAACCCTCTACTACGGAAACTGAGTTGCACATCTTCAGCTCTAACCACTGATGAACCTTGTCAGAAACCCAAGACAACTCTGCTCTTGTTGTTAGAGACTTCTACCATATGTCCCCACTGATCAGACTGACCATCTTCAACAATTTTCAACGCATCTTTGAATGAGGACATGGGTGCCCCAACTCTCTTTTCTTCAGCAATAGATAAGGCTTGGAACGAAGTTCCAACCTCATCCTCGGCTTATACGTAAGAGAAAGATGACAGGTGGCTGACAACAAGAATTTTTTACAAAAATAACCCACTTTTTCATTGAAATTCCCAAAATACCCTCGATTTCAAAAAAAATTCCAAACTACCCCATTTTTAGGAGGAATCTCCAATTGAATTGGCGACTCCTCTTAAAAGTTGAATGGAGGCGCCAATTGGATTGGCTAGGGCATGTGCCTAGCCAATCCAATTGGCGCCCATGTGTATTACTTGATAGGAGGCGCCAATTGGATTGGCACCTTAGTGTAAAATGCAATTTTTTTGGTAAATGGTCTACGTGATACATAAATTTGAAATAGGACCAATTGATATTAATATAATTTTCCGTTTACATAAAAAAGCCTAATGGTGATGAACGGGATCACCTAACCGACCTTCGGTCCCACATCCCCTAGCTACCCTAACACGTGGCCCTAACCCACGTTGATGATTTACCACTGGTGTTTGATCATCTGAGGGGCCAGGAGCGTCACTACCGACTACAGGAGATGGTCTGCTGAGGTAGTCAGACAAGTCGGTATAGTCTTCAGTATGCATCGAGGGTGTACCGCCGTAGTTGAGTTCATGACCCATGCCAAAGTAATTGGGTTGTGGTCGACTCATTGGTGGGCGACCAGGATGGTTGAAGGGAGACATGGGTGTGAATGATGCATCAAGGAAAGGTTGGAAAGGTTGTTGGGGTGTTTGGTAGAGATAGGGTTGTTGGATGTTTTGGTTTTGTGAGGTTTGGGCTTCTTGGCTATGGTAGGAGGAGGGGCGATTGGTGTTGAATGATCGTTGGGTGTTCTGGCTAAGGCAGATTTGGTAGGGTGATGGGGTGGGTACGAAGCAATGTTGGGTCTCAGGTTGATGGTCAATTTGTTGGTGGTGGTATGAGGTATGCTCTTGGTATTGGGGTTGGGTGTATGGCATGTTTTGGTTGTATGTTTGTGTGTTGGTTGAACGGAACGTTTGACGGATGGGGGGTTGTGCGTACCCGGTCTGACACTGTTGTTGGGGGTTTGATGTTGAGGTGTCAGGTGTGTAAGTCATCTGGGGTGGGTCGTAGAGGTACATATCCTTAGCGATGAACTGACAACCAACCGATCTATACCAAGCCATATAAGTACGACTTGGTTTTTCTTCATATGACATGATTGCGTCAGTTAAGACATGGTCATGGTGGTGCTTCCATTTGCGACACTTTGATCTTGCGAAGCTTTGCCATGGATTGAAGTTCCATTGGTCATTAACTTTGCGCAGATGCCACTCTCCTAGGCTTGCTGGGGGATCTGGGATGTTTTGGAGCATACCAAACTGCAACTTCACACGATCACTGTTGTGCATCTCCACAGTTGTGAACCGTATTATCAGTGTGCAGACCATCAACACCAAAAAGGTAGGAATATTAGTTAGAGATAATAATCTTTAAAGAAGTAAGTAAAGATATAGAAATTTAAACAACTTACTTTTGTGCATAAGGGAATGTGAAAGGATTGTTGTTGACGGGTGCTAGGGACGGTAGTCTTGACCAACCCCATGCTTGTAGAAAAACAGCACATCCAGAAAATGTAGATGTCTCTTTGTGTGAGTTTTTGCACAAGAAGCTATAGAGATAGGCTAGACAAGCAGATCCCCCAACTGTAACTTCCTATTTTATCTACATGTCAAAGTAAAGGTAAATACATAATATGGATGCTAGAATGTCGTACCTCAAAAAAATGAGAACACGACCTAACCGAAGCTCAATCGCACGCTCGCAATGATGGACTGAACAAAGTCACCACCGATCTTTATTTATTCCTAAAAAGGAAAGGGGAAATATCGATAAAACCCAAGAAATAACGACAATGATTATGGTCGTCGCAACCAAATCAGGGTTCGGGAGTCGATTACGCAAGGGGAAGGTATGAGCACCCCTCACTTCCGTTGTACTCAACGGGAACCATTAGGTTAGTTGTGCGCATTAGTGTTAGTTTGAAATGTTAGGCTTCTCGAGTTATTAGGTGGGAAAGAAAGAATAGAAGAGAGAAGAATATTTTTTTGGGTTTTCGACGAAGGACTAAACCTAAGTTTTTTATTAGTGGGCCTGACAAGATTTACAAATCCTGCTCCTACGTATCTCAATAGAGAACTCAAGGCTTACGTTGTAACACCCCGATAAAATATGATAATTATTTAAATTAAGTTAATAGTATATTTATTAATTTAATTAAATAATTGGATTATTGTTGGAATATTATTTGGAATTATTATTATTGGAATAATAAAGTTGGAATATATATAAAGAGTTCCATTTGGTAAAAAGGGTTTTTCACGTGAAAACCAGAGAAGCGACAGAAAGTGAGAAAAAGGCAAGGAGGAAGAACAAGAGAACGAGGGTTGAAGAAGGGAAAAGCTTGAAGCTAAAGGATTTGCCGGATTAACTCAGGTAAGGGGGGGTTTATCGTCGTTTAATGGGTATTATGGATTAACATGTGATGGGTAGTAATAAGCCATTGAATTGACCCTAATTGGGATGAGGAATGCTGTAAATGATGATGAATAAGTTATGTTAAAAACTGTAATTGAATCTATATTTGGATGAGTTGTGATTTTATGGACGTGTAGCCGTTTACGGAATCGAAATCGGAGGTCCGGAAGTCCTCCAACGGCGAAAAATGCGGGTAATTCTGCATTCTGTTCGTGTTAGCACAGGAACAGCTTTCTGTCTTGCGTTAACCGGTTAACCCAGGGTGTTAACCGGTTAACACTGTTATGAATTATGAGAGATTGCTGTCTGTCTTGCGTTAACCGGTTAACCCAGGGTGTTAACCGGTTAACACTGTTAAAATGTGCCAGGAAGCGTGTTCTGTGTTGCGTTAACCGGTTAACCCAGGGCGTAACCGGTTAACACTGTTTGGAAAGTGGAAAATTGATATTTAAATATTGTGAACATATTTGATGATTGGCCTATATTGGTGTAGGATATAGTAGGGATCATTTCCCGTTGTTTTGAGCAGTATAGGTATTAGTAGAGTGTGCTAATACTGTGATTTATTATTTGGCATGACATGATATGCTTCTGTGATAAATATGCTGATGATGTATGTTGGTATGCATAATACTGTGAATATATCTATTGTGTATGCAATTGTGGATGGACTGTTTATGGCTTAGAGTGTGAGCATATGTCCATTGTGGATTGTTGTTGATGTTGCATGCTAGGTGATTTAGCGTGCATAGTATGGCCTTTATGGTGGTAGCTAATTCCCATGGTGAGGAATTAGTGATGAGTTATTGTGGATTGTTGTTGATGTTTGCATGCTAGGTGATTTAGCATGCATAGCATGGCCCTTGGGGTGGTAGCTAATTCCCATGGTGAGGAATTAGTGATGTGAGTCACTAGGTCTCAAATGAGTGGGACTAGTGAGCTTGGTAGCCGTATCTGGATTTGATCGGTGAGGTTGAACTATGTGTTCACGAATAGTCGGTACCGCATGCATGGAGTCTCCTTGCATAATGTATGTATGGCGTATAATATGAATGGATGTATTCCAATATTATACGTGTGTTTTGTGTTGAGTTGAGTATGATTATGATTTTGAGTTGATGTTGCCGTTGCTGAATGTGTGATCTGATTTGGGTGATGAAATGTGTTAATTTACTTAGCATTACATGATATTTTATAATGCTTATTATATCGATTGAGGAACTCACCCTTACAACTATGTTTCAGGTAACGAGCAATGATTGAGTAGAAGCTAGTGCTTGGAGTCTAGTGTAGTTCCTTAGTGGGTCATGCTCTGGTAGATGTAACATCGGGACGGGATGTTTTACTTTGTTTTCATTTTGGTTGTTGAACAACTTTACATGTAATGTGTTACATGGTTTGCATGATTGCTTTGATCTCTATCCGCTGCGTATTGTGCAATGTTTTATTTTGATTAATAAATGAGCATGACAAGTTATTATGGTGAATGGTGTGAAGTGTCAAGTGTGACACCCTTAATTGCATATCTACTCTGATTTATATTTTGTGTTTAATTAATTATTGGGGTATTTTAGAAGGGTGTTACATACGTAGTTCTGGATAGAAAAATGTTTGTTTGTTGGTCGATTTTAGTGAAAGTTACTTTGTGTCAATCAACGAAAACATTGTTGGACTACCCAAAATAGGTGGAGAAAAATTGCCTTGCATTGTTTTGAAACAAAGTACCTTTTGTTTGAGAAAGGGTTTGAAGGGCCAATCGCACGACGACGAGAAAATGTTTGATTGGTTTGATGTGTTTTGAGTGATGGCGAGAAGTTGGATGGGCGAGATATCCATCTCGAATCCTAATCTCAGGAGTGCGTGGTATCCACCATGTTCCATTTCCATATTATTTGTAAAAATGTTTAATAAGAATTAAATGTTTTTGAATTTAATTGAGAAAGGGTTTGAAGAAACTGCTTTGACAATTTTGAATGATGGCAAGAACTAAAATAGGCGAGGCATCCACCTCGAATCTTAGTCTCAAGAGTGCATGGTATCCGCCATGTTCCATTTCCACCTTTATTGAAAAAGTGTTAAATAAGAATTAAGTATTTTTGAGTTTTATTATGAAAATGGCTTGATGTTGGATCAAGCATTGATGGATGTTTTTAAGAGGAATTGAATGAAAGTTTGAGAGAAATAGAATAGATAGATTTGGATGATGGCGAGAGCTAAGATAGGAGAGACATCCATCTCGAACCCTAGTCTTAGGAGTACGTGGTATCTACCATGTTCCATTTCCATCTTTATTGAAAAAAGGTTTTAAATATGAATTAAGTTTTTTTGAGTTTTTATTATGAAAATGGCTTGACGTTGGATCAAGCATTTGATGAGTGATTGAGAAAGATTTGAATGAATTGGTTTGAAAGAAAAGGAATGGGTAGGAATGGGTGAATAGAAATGGACGGATTTGAGAAAAATACCCGACGTTGGATCAAGTTTTTATTTTTGATCTTTTGGAAATGGTTGATTTTATTCTTGCGTTAGTAGCTAGCTAAACAATCAAGCAAGTAAAGAAAGAAAACAGTAAAATATTATTACACATCATGGAAGTGGGGGTACATTTTGTCAAATGGGGATTCAAAGTAATGAAATAATTAAATTGGGCCCAAACAACAAGCAATGCAATGTATGAGCGTAGGTGTAAGGAAACCGTCTCATTGTAAGAAAGCCCAAGAGTAAGCTATGTGAGGTTGACGGCGACGCTTAAAAGCAATCGACTTACAAGGGCGTGGAGATGGGGAAATTACAATTAAGTAATGTGCTCAAACCCGGTTTATGCATCATGACAAACATTGGATGATCATGTGCGACAAATTGAAACACGGTGAAATTCTATCGCTATCTCGATAAAATAATCATGGATAAACAACATAATAGCGGCTGAATCCATAAATTAAAATCGATGCTTTAGCAATTAAAATAAATAAGAGGAGTAAACATAAAAAAACAATGAGTATCGGAGAAATGAGAATAAAACATAAACATGAAAGAATTAAAAAAAGAATAACATAAAAAAATAAATGCAGCAAAAATCGAACATGCCACACACGGGTATCAAACCCACTACTAAGGGGGAGATGAACTAACTCCATCTCCACCCAGCCAGAAGTTGCCAGTTGTCAAACTAGGACCAATAAAAAACCTAAATACTAAGATGAAACTTCAAAAGAAAAGGAACAAACAAAAAGGCCAGCTAATGGGCCGCTGGAGTATGTTAAACCAAAGCCCACAAATTCTAGGTTCCAGGCTCGGGTCAGTGGAGGCCCATTTCAAGTCCTTTGGCCTGATAAATAAAAAAGGGGGAAACTAAAAGAAGACCAAAGGTCACTGTGACCTAGCTGCATGGCTGTATTGGTTTAGGCATTAGAAAATTAACAGCCAATTAATGACTGGGGAACATGAAAAGACAATGCCTTAATAGACAATAACTGTCTGGAGAGCAAGAAAAGGAAATATTGGGGACTGATCCACGAACCACATACCAACACACCAATGATATTAATATGAAGATAAATCAATAAAAAAAAACGAATAGAACTCCAACGGTACTCATTCACCATTTCCGAAAATCCAACTTTACTTCCTCATTCCAAATTGTTCCTTTTCTTTCCAATGTAAATAACGAAAAAAATCAAGAGCGAGATAAAAGAAACAAGCAACCTAGGCGACGCTAGAGCTAATCCACATGGAAATTTCAAGGAAACTAAATTGGAATGCGGCCATAGTTCCCTCAGAATAATGCAAAGCGAAATCGAAACAATGGAAATAGAAACTCGGAAAGGAAGCTAACCAGTTGCGGTGAGATTGACCGACGGATGTAGGTAAGGTTTCGTTTGAATCAGTCTTTGTTCTTCTTGTCTGTTCTCTATGAATAACTCGCTTGCTAGGAGGCCTTGTCGCAACGAAATGAGGTTTTGGTACGAATCTCCGTTCCTTCAAAAATTTGCAGAGAAAAACTCCAATGGAAATCTTCTTCTCAAGAGCACCGTTCTTCACCATAAATAAACTAGGGTTTTTTTCTTCCTCTCCATGACGATGAGATTCCTTCTTTTATAGTCATACTGCTAGGGTTTTTTGAATCGGCAGACAAGAGCAAAGGGATATTGGACTCGGAAGTGCTTCTTGTGCTGCCAGTTGTCTACCCTGTTTTGATGTCTCGTTCTGAAAAAGGTAACTCGTACCTTGTACTCTTTCTTGTGAAAATGTTTTGTCCTTCTTCTCCTTTTTTGTTGTTTGTTTCTTCAGAGTGGTTGAACACGTCCGTATGGAAGACGTTCGTAGATTTTTGTCCTCATCCCAACTTGTGGTCCCTCTTCTTAACTCCTTCATTCATTCTTTTACCGTTGGTAAGAAGTTAAACACTGCTTGCGAACTTATTCGATACACTTGAACAAAAATGGGATGTGCGTAATATTGAAATTATTGAAATGTGATTGTGTTAACTTGTGACTTAAATTGGTGTAGGTTCTATGGAAAATATCTTATTTCTAGCACCCTTGGTATAACCAATAAGGTTGGTAAGAATTTGAATCTTAATCTTGCTGATCCATGTGTTACCGTGTCTACTGTCAATGCAGGTACTTCCGGGAAATCTCTTGCTTTGGTTTGCATATGCTGTCTCCATTTGGCATCGTCGTTTGGACTTAAAGCAAAGTGATGATAATGCTGGCCATAGTAACAGACCACTGAAACCAAGTTATGGGTGCTTTTAGGACTTAACCCACGATAAAGTACACTGATATCTATTTTGGCGCTCAGGGCTTCCAGAGTTGCAGTTATGTCATCAACATTCTCACATGTATTTTGCCAACCTAGACCTGTCATAAAAACACAGGGTGAAGCTAAAAGAAAGCCATGGATGTGGTTGACAAGCAGCCAGAAGTATCATCAGAAGAATCACAAGGGCACCGAGTGTTATTCCTAGAATAGCCGCCTTAGATAACATAACTCGGTCCGTAGGGTGAGAACCTTGACATGGATAATTCAACCAATTACCACAAAGACCAGAATTTCCAATGAAACTGTCCGGTGAGAATCTGGTAAAGTTGTTATTTGTGGGAATAAGACCAACTAGGTTGTTATAGGACACATTAAGCAAAGAAAGACTAAGACAAATAACAAGTGATGCCACATCTCCCGTTAAGTCATCGTATTCAAGCCTCAATGATCCTATATTCTGAAGCTGACTAAGTTCTACAGGAATAAAATCAGAGAGCTGGTTATGGGAAAGATCAATATCCATAACACTTTTGAGATTACCAAATTCTGCAAGAATAGGTCCTGTTAAACCGTTTCTGCTCAGATTCAGCTTCAGAAGTTGTTCCAAATCACCGAGGGAAGGAGGAATTGGTCCAATTAATTCATTGTTTGAAATATCCAAAGTATCCAAATTCCCGATATGTGACAGTTCAATTGGAATGGAGCCTTGAAGGTTGTTTGACGAAAGATTCAAAGAGGTCATACTCTCCAAGCTCTGGAAAGTAGAGGGTATTATTCCATTCAGCTTATTCCCATGCACATACAATTTTTCAGTGTAAGTCAAATTACCCAAAATAGGAGGAATTGATCCAGTTAACATGTACAACTCAAGTCTAACACATCAAGTGCTTGCATGAGACCAAGCACCGATGGAATATGCCCGGAAAGTTTATTCCCTTGCAATGACAAGGTTGCGATTTGTAGAAACCCGATATTGAATGGAAACTTCTCCGATCAACTGGTTGTAAGATAAATCCAAGACTTGGAAGGAAGTACAATTGCCTATGTTTTCGGGAATACTTCCTGTTAGGCTATTGTTTCTCACATCAAAGTACCACAAGGCAGTTAACTGGCACATGTCCGGAGATAATGAACCGACCAAGTTGTTCCCTCGCAAGCCAAGATACTGCAAAACTTCATTCTAGTATATAAGCCTTGGAATTTCACCACTAAGATTATTTTGTGCCAGGTCCAGGTTCTTCAAATTAGGAATCTGAGACAATGTTGAAGGAATTGGTCCAATCAATTGATTATTCTTCAAAATCAGATTTCCCAATTGTTTCAGCTTTGAAATTGAATATGGTATATCCCTCGAATTTCATTAAATGACAAATCCAAGTCCTGCAACAAAGAACAGTCACCAATCTCATCTGGTATCTGACCTGATAACCGGTTTTCTTTTAAGTCAATAGAGGCCAAGCTCTTGAGGTTCCCTATCGAAGGCGAGATTTCGCCGTCAAGATTCAGCCCAGAAAGGTTGAGTGCAACAACATTGAAGGTGACATTATCACATGAAATTCCTCTCCAAGCACAATAATCTGATGTTAATGAGTTAGTCCAATCATATAGAACATTATCCACATCCCTGAATGACTTCCTTATATCCAACAATGTTGACCCATCATCTGAATCCACTGAATTGACATTAAAACAAATGGAAAAAACAAGAAGACAGAGTACTCCAAATTGAAATGCCATGGCTTCAACAAAAGATGAACCAACCCAACAAGCTCTTTCTTTCTAAAACCTCTTGTTCTTGCACCAGGAACCACAAGAAGAGAAAAAGACGCACAAATGCTATGCTTCCTTCTTATATTCTAAGATTTAACGTGTTTGGTGGTTTGAAAATGAACTGTTATTGCAGGATGATATTGCGCCGCGTTGAGTTTTGACTGAGGTCTCTAAGCACCATGGTCGGTTCAAGAATTAAACCGGCATCAACGTGAGATCATGTAACCGTTTATCATTGATCAGCATTCCGTTTAACTTATCAATTTGCATTCTTTGCAGGTTCAATGTTCTCACATTGGGCAAAGCTAAAACCTTTAGACTGGCCAGAACCAACAGTAGCCATTTTGCAAAACAAGATGCGTCCAACAATAGAAAAAGTGTCATACAAAGCCTTAGAATCAAATGTCTTATCCAAATTCTTGATAAAATACTTGCGTTCGGAGCGAGAATGTTGTTCGAAGGTGCCAGCACAGCCTGTTGAACCTGAATCTCTGGTCTTGAGAATTATAGATGCAATAAGGTTAGCATAAGCAGCGTTCGACTATGCATTCTACTTGATAAAATCGCCCGTGGTAGCATCAAAAGCAAACACCCGATCCAGCGGAAACCAAATTAATTCCAAGCATAAACAGCGGTGTTAACACAGGACCGACTATTAACTTAGTACTTAAATTCACTACAGTAGCTTCAACAGATTGGATCTAACTTGTTGAATGGTCTTTTTCTTTTTGTTTTGCAACAACTTAGAGCGAAATTGCACCATGTACAAAGATATACGCAAAACATACCTAAGTATTATGTCTTTTTCTAACTTCATGAGTTTTCTTGTAACACGAATATTTAGGCATGTTTCCTTAAATTTGAGAGTAAAAATGACCCACCGTAAACATTTCCACACTCAAAAACTCCAATCAAACATTCAAAACCAAATACATGTAACTCAAAAACTTCATGGCGATTGCGTGTGCGGATGTTGTTAGCATAGTTTTCCGAAGCATTCTTTGCATCAACCTTCTTCTTGCTGAATCCATCAATAAAGGCGAAGATGATGACCTTGCACCTGAACAAGCTGCTGCAGAAGTTATTGATGCAATGGCTTTGAACATCCCAAAGCAAAGTTTTTTTCCCGTGTTTTTTGAACTTGCTTCAGCTGCAGAGCAAGCTTTCTTTCCTTATGTGTTACACGTGACCAAATCCTCAGCGGATGTTCATAGTGACTCAAACTCTGGCATTCAAACAAAAATACCATTCACCCTATTCCAAAACTACACTGTTGTACACGATGTCCCGATCCGTCCAAAGGACGAACGAAACCTAAATCAACTTAAAACCTTTGGGGCCATCATATAAGCATGAGACATTTATGACTATACGAGTGATTGACTGGGAAATGTTTCAGGACCAAAATCAGGGTATGACATAGAACCACTACCTTCGGGAAATAAAAAAGAACCAATTAACAGCATAGTGTAACACCTAGTTTTTATTATTCGAGCATCTTCGGTAGAATGCTCATCTAAGTATAAACTATTATAGTATGACTTAAGGCGTGAAAGTAGTATACCTTGACCTCTTGCGTTATCATCTAATAAATCAGTCTCTAAGAGGTCCATGTAAATTGAATTTGCATAGTTGGTTTTACCATTAACAACCTTACCTTTAATGGGAAGTCCCAAAAGCATATAGACGTCTTCTAACGTCACGGTACACTCACTGGTTGGAAACCAAATTGTGTGTGTCTCTAGACGCCATCTTTCGCATAAAGCAAGAATGAATTTGTTATCTACTAACCAAGACAAAATCTTGCTTATGTGACCAAAACCGATGAGTTCAACATAAGGTTGAATCATCGGGTCCATATGGACATGTTCGTGGACCCGGGTCCGGAACCTTGAAACATCCTATAAAAGAAAGAACAAAAAACTTGACTAAGTTGGTATGTTAAAATAAAACGGGCCGCTATTAAAACAAATAACAAAAGAAAAAAACTTACATAAGTTGTTATGTTCGTAACCGTTCCTCTATGTGTTTCGCCCATTGTGAGGATAGACATTTTGTCGGGGAAGAAAGCGGTTGATGCAGATGAAACTACAAGAAGTTGTTGCAGATGAAATTGTAGAAGAAGTATTGTAGAATAAGTAGTGAGAGTGATGGTGTGGAAGAAGTGTTGATGGTGTGGATGTATTTATAGGCAAATGAATGGGAGCATGAAAAATTGTGCTTGCATGGTGTTTCCAATTGAATTGGCGCCCATGTACAACTTGTACATGGTGTCGCCATTCAAATTGGCGCCTCCATAGGGACATGCATGCAAGACCTAGGTCTGATTGCTTGGTTTCGAGGTCTGCATGCATGCTTTGACAAGGTGTCGCCAAATGGATTGGCGCCCATGTGCAAGGAATGAATGGGGGCGCCAATTCAATTGGAGTGTGTGTCTACATGTCTGACACGTGGCTGTCCTCTCTCTTGCATGCTGAACATGTCACTTCTTAGTAGCTTGCATGGTTGACACATCATTTCGGACTAGCTTGCATGTGCGACATATCACTTCAAACTAGATAGCATGTGAGACACATCATTTCCCTATTTAAGTGTCTTACTATCAACATCCAAGATACATCACTCATATTCATTTGCAGCAAGAAAATAGTTTTCATCTGCACAATGTCATCTTCACCAAAATACAGTGTCAACGTTCACTGCAACAGTGAAACATACGAGTCTGAGTTATATGGTTTTTGTTTTCGAAACACTGATACCATTAGACTTACGATCAAGAGAAATGCAACATTCTTGCATTTGAAAAAAAGAATACAATCATTTATAGGATCGGGTATTGTGTCAAAGATCACGTATCAAAATCCAATATTTTTTTAGAATAGTCAATGCAAGTTTTTCCCGCTTAAGGTACGAGATGATGAAGATATTGAATACATGTTTGTTAGTCATGAACATTCAGGCTGCAACTGTATTAAGTTACATATTACTCTTCAACCATGTATACCGTCTCAGCAGTCTCAAATAACCAATCAGGATGAATCTGGTGAATTTGATCCACAATGGTCAGATGACGTCAACCCAGAAGCAGAAGCAGAAGTTGACGTTGTTGATGAAGAATAAGAGGAAACCGAGATACAGGTTGATCAGATGATGAACAACGACATTGAAGGTGATGATCAACCACCACCAATACCTCCTAGTCATGTCTACAATCCACCTCAACATATGACAAATTTGGATCTGCATGACGATGATACATCCAACAGTGTTTTCTATAACCCATATCCATGATCAGAAGGTGAATTAAAGGTGGGAGACATGTTTCGTACCAAAGAAGAATGTGTGCGAGCTATCAAAAAATTCCACATGAAAAACTCTGTTGATTTTACAATGAAACACACTGATTCAAGAAAGTATGTTATCGAATGTCTTAACATCCTTTGTAAGTTTTGGTTGGCCGCATCTTACAAAAAGAAAAACGACTCTTGGGAGATCACTTCAATAGACCCACCTCACAGTTGCATTGCAACTAACGTTGAACAAGATCACCGTAAACTAAGTGCTGCATTGATATGTCAAGACATTCTGCCGTTGGTTAATAAAGACCCATCAGTGAAGGTGAGTATAATTATATCCCATATCAGAACAACATATAATTATACTCCATCTTATAAGAAAGCCTGGATTGCAAGGACAAAGGTTGTTGAACAGGTATTCGGCAACTGGGAGGATTCATACAAAGAATTGCCATGGTTTTTATGGGCCCATAAAACATATGTCCCAGGAACTGTGGCAATTATGGAGACATTGCCAGCAATGATGCCAGACGAAACTTGTGTTACAGGTAATAGAATCTTTCACCGTCTCTTTTGGGTGTTTGACCCATGCATCAAAGGTTTCGCATTCTGCAAACCTATTATTCAAATTGACGGCACTTGGTTATACGGCAAATACAAGGGTACTTTGCTTATGGAGGTTGCACAAGACAACAATAACAATGTCTTTCCTATTGCCTTTGCTCTGGTTGAAGGTGAAACGGCTGGTGGATGAGGTTTCTTTCTTCGACATCTCAGAACGCATATGGCTCCACAAGCCAATCTCTGTTTGATTTCTGATAGCCATACTACCATTGAGAGTGCCTACAACAACCATGACAACGAATGGCATGATCCTCCTTCAACCCATGTCTATTGCATCAGACATATTGCACAAAACTTCATGCGTGCAATAAAAGATAAGAATCTTCACAGGAAGGTGGTGAATGTTGGGTAAGCTCTAACTCAGCTGTCATTTCAATATTATCATGATGAAATTAGACTGTCTAATGAAGACGCATGGAGATGGCTAAATAACATACCAGTAGAGCAGTGGACAAGGGCATTTGAAAGAGGTTGTCGATGGGGCCACATGACAACAAACCTTGTGGAATGCATGAACGTGGTATTCAAAGGAATTAGACTCAAGCTCAATAAATGCATCTTTGTTCTTAGACTCAAGCTGCAACTCCTCATGCTTTCTGCTAAAAGCATGGAAACGCTTTTCCCACATATCCTTTTCTTGCTTCATCTTGGCGAGCGCGTCTTCCAACTCCTCTACAACTTGGTTAGGGAGAGTTAATGGCTCAACCACAACCATAGACATAGGTCTCTCACAAGCATATGGCATCTTACATTCCAAAGCTCTCTTCTTCACCCAAAGAGTGTAAGCTTCTAAAGCTACACAATTGCACGGACCAAGCTCGGATATTCCCTTCCTATGCACATTATGCCAGGCATGCACAATCTTCTTCTTCAAACGTTGGGGATCTTTACCCTCTTGATAGAAAATAACTTCTAACTAAGTGTTATTAGGTTTGTCTCTCAAGGGGAGCCCAAGTTAACGACGAGCCAAAGCAGGGTTGTAGTTGATTCCTCTTAGTGTACCAATGAGAGGTACATTAGAGAACTCACCACAACTATCAATAATCTCCAAACTACTCAATGAAGAATCATACCAAACTATATCATCATTAGTGAGAGACATAAGTCTCTGAGACCACCTTAGACATTGTTTGCTCTCCACAAAAGCAGGCGTCTGAGGCAAGTGCAAAATAAACCACTTGTACAGAAGAGGAACACAACATAAAATAGTTCCACCATCCTTAGATTTCCTTAGATGCAAAGAGAAGTACATATCACCTAACAGAGTAGGCACATGATTCCCAATCAAAAAAATTCTAATGGCGTTAACATCAACAAAATCGTCAATGTTAGGGAACAAAGCTAAACCATAGATGAACAACACAAAGATAGTTTCGAAAGCATCCACACTACCATCTTGAGCAAAGGCAGTAGCTTCCTTGATAAGGAAATCAGAAGTCAATCCATACAATCCTCCTTTCTTCACCCAATGAGCCTCTATCTCAGACTTCTTCGAGTGAAGAGCTTCAGCTATAACATGAGATCTCGGGATCTCCTCCAATCCACTGAAAGGTACTTTGTTAGAAACAGGTATTCCCAAGAGATGTGCATACTCCTCCAACGTAGGCACAAGTTGATAATAAGGAAAAGTGAAGCAACGGTAGAGAGGAACATAAAACTGAACCAAAACACTCAGAAGTCCTTCAACCACATCAGCAGATAAGATAGAGAAAAGCTTCCCATGACATTGCTTGAAGTCCAAGGGATCTAGTACAAAAGATGATAGCTTCCTTAACTCTTTCAAGTCTGGACATCTAAAACCGTACTTCTTAGTGTTCCTTCGTCCACAATCCATGGTATGAAAATATTTGCAAATAATACCTCAGTTCCTTGAAATTTTCGTATGATGAATGTTATGATGCGCATGAATGCATGAATGCAACAATCACAAAAAAGGGATCACACACAAGGCAAACAAACAAAGGTCAAGGGATGAATCAAGTCATTGTCAAGATCAATCATCCATTTTGGTGGATTATGGTTTACACCTTATCAACACCCAAGTTCCATTGATATTGACAAGACTTGATTGGATCAACCAAGAATCAAGGGTTTGTTGTGAGTCACGAGCATGGAGTCTGGGTAAGAACCATCCCAAAGGAGTGTACTAAGGATAAGAAACCTGTAGATCATGTTCTAAAAAGTTCCCAGAGTCTTAATTCCATCTATCGGATATTACAGGTTAGGATGACTGACTCATCAACCCATAATATTCTCAAGAGAAACGCATCTGAGTGTAGCATCGCGTAACAAGTATGATCAAGTCTACACTGAAACAGTCTCCGCACTACGTCCTAAATAGGCCAAGAGGGGTTAAATGTTCTACAGTCCTCATCTTCTCGGACCCCAAATCAGAGATAGTAATGCCTAACCACAAATAACTTGTGTGACATTCTTAAATCCAAAAGGGTCTCCACTGAGTAGATGGATCTCAAGCCAACTTGTTAAGGACTACTCCACACAATTCTAACATGACTATACCATCCTCCTATCTTAATTTTTGTAGCGGTAAATTCATGATCATCAAGCTATGGATAAGCTAGAGATCAAATAACAAGAGTCGCCACCGCACTTTTATTGTTTCCAAGGGAAAAGGGAAAAAGTACGAACAAAACCCAAAAGTAAGAAGTTTTCAAATCAAAACTAATAAAATGTCAGAGATTACAGGTAAGGGGGTTGGTTACACAGAGGGAAGGTGTTAGCACCCAAAGTGTCCTAGGTACTCCTAGGGAGCCCTTTTTGTGTGCATATGTATTTGGTACAAAGTGATGTTTACAAACAAATAGAATGGGGGGATGAGAAAAGAATTCATTCATTATATTTTTGTGTTTGGCAAGACCTTTGGTCTTGTGCCTACGTACCAACATAAAAATGAGTGATCAAAACCTCGTAGTTCGTGATACAAATTTCAAAGTGGATGCATTGCTTTTAACAAAAATTAAGTTTGAAGGGCACAAAGGCCTAAAAATGGTTTGAATGAGTTAGTTCTTTTTGGCTTTTTGAAAGTTTAAGTCAAGTATAGTTAAGTCTATTTATAAGTTTGATTTAGAAAAGAAGTTTGAAAATGCAATGACATAAGGCCAAAGTTTCTATCTTTTTGCAAAGATGGTCAAAGTTTAGAACAAAATGAGTTCAATCAAAGAGGTTTTGAAAAAGGAGGGAGATATTTTGAAATTAAAGAAATGGGGAGAAAATGAAGAGACTAATCCTATGTACAAAATTAAAAGTTTAGAGTTGAAAAGATCTGACCAAATGGGTAGCAATCCAATAAACAAGAATGTCAATAGAAACCCAGAATTCCCTTGGACTTTTAGAATCAAGCAACACACAAATGCACAATTATATTATCTTGAAGAGCAAGGCATCAAATAAAGATGGCCACATCCAAGCTTATCCATTCCATGATCTTCTTCAAGGTAGCCCATGTAACTGATGAATTTCATAAGTCACAGGTTCAAAATAACAGCTACACAATGATCATGTTGCAGATGAATTCAAAGGGATCTTCAATGATGTATCAGATGAAGTTTCAAATTGCAAGCACTTGGTCTCTCAACAAATTGGCATTGTCCAAGTCCTTTAGCATAGGAATGTTGCCTAAGTTCTAAGTCCATTTGTCCAAGATCAAGCCAACAGTCCACACAAAAGTTTTTTTAGGGTTTTTGTTGTTATTATGTACATTAATGGCCTAAGACCACACAAACAAGCAAAGTATACACAAACAAAGTATATCACATAATATGGTCCAAATGGACAAAGTGAAAATTGCCTTGACATAAACAATTAGAATGATATTAACAATGGCAAATGTATAAAAGCTAGAATTAAATGACATTAAAGTAAAGGGCTTGAAATTAAAAGTTAGTAGTTAATAGGTTAGAAGTTCGAATTGTTTTGTTTTTGCTTTTCATTCTTAGACATTCTTTGGAGAACACTCAACCCACTTATCCAAGCATGGATCCTTGAACCAATACATCTTCCAAAGGAAGGAAAAAAGGCCAAGTTTCCACACAATACCATGAAAGAGAGGAGACTTACAATCTCACTAACTAGAATGCTATGCCTTTTATGTCACAAATTTAACACTATGTTAAGCAATCGTAATTGGACTTATGTAGAAGTCACAACTATTTGAGGCCGGGCAATACAATTTTGGTGTTAATGCATGTTAGAGACATAGTATTATGAACTATGCTCATGAAACATACCACACACAAAAAGAAATATGCAAAATAGATGGCCTAATCTCATCCATACTCATGTTAATCTTTCAATCAACTAGCTTTAGGACTTTGAGATATCATAGGCCAAATGAGATGAATGCATAAAGAAGGGGAATAAGATGAAGAGGGAGGGGAATAGATGAAATCTCAAACTGATCAAAGGAGGACTTTTACCAAATTAATATCATTCATTCATTTTGGGAGATGGAATGTACATTTCATCAATCCCCTAAATCCAATGATATTAATTTGACAAAGTCAAATCAACCTTGACCAAGACCCAACAACAAGAGTCAAACACCAACAAGTTGGTCAACAAAATCATTTGGCATTTATTTCAATTAAAAAAATACTAAAATAATACATTTAAATTAAATATGGTTTGTCAAATTCCTAAAACCTCATCAAAACACCAAATAAATGGGCGTGAGATTTATCATAGGTTAAACAAGGTCAAAGGACCTTGGAGATTTTTTTTAGAATTTGTAAGGACTTAAAAGTATTTTTAAACAATTAAAAACAAATGAAAAATCAATTAAATCATGAAAAATAATAATAATGATCCAAAAAATAATTTTAATTCAGTATATGAAAGAGGAAAATATTTGAATTTTTTTGGTGAAACTCTCATATTTTTTGGATCAATATTAAAATTAATATGAATTAATGAAAATCAAAGGAATAAAAATAAAAATCAGAAAATCTAAAAAACGTGGACCACTTGATCTGCCTCATTAATTGAGGTGGCATATCAAGTGGTGACAAACGCCCATTCTATGGTACACGCTAGTCAGCGCGCCACACACTTGGTCATCACAAGCAACGTTCATGATTAAAACAATTTGAACCAATCTGATGGCTCAGGACCGTGCCACATCATTGCCGGAGCAAAGCGCCTGTCGTCTTCTCAGGCGACCTTGGCCGGACTGGTCAATTCATCACCACATCATAAATGAAAAAGAAGGACATGATCTGAAAGGAAAAATGGTGTAGATCACGAATATCACCTCAATTTTAACTAACTACTCACATATAGAAAGATATGAGGAGTTGAATTTTGAGGTATGTCAACTGAGTTACTTCGATTTGACCTCTAAGCAACTCAATCTTCTTGCCTACATTGGTAGGACTTCAGACAACCAAAGAATCAAGAGAATTGAGCAAGATTGAGAGAGAATCGAAGAGATAAAATTTTCTGGAAAATACCTTCAATGCAGGTTTGGATTCAACTGCTCTTGCCTTGGCTCGTGCTTGATCTCACTCAGAATGCTTGCAGAAGTAGAATGAAATGCACAAAAATTCTTGGATCCCTGGAGTTTTGAATCTCAAAATAGTGAGATTCAAACTCAATTTCAAGATGAAATTCTCAGGATTATCCTCTCAAATGGAAGGGTTAGGGGTTTAGGATCAAAGCTGGCGCGAATGTCTCTTGAATTCTGATGCTAGAGGTCTCTATTTATAGCTGCAACTCATAATATTTGCACCTTCCAAATCACTTTCCAAAATTGGCAATTGATGATGCATGGGTGCATGGGCGTGTACAGGCCCATGAGATCATTGCTTTAGGTCCACAAATGAGTGTAAGAGAGTCTGAAATCAACTTGGATTGCAAGGCAAGTGTGTGTGAAGATTTGAAGTTTGATCTTTGCCAAATGATGATACCATGTTCATGCCCTGTGCAGCCCTAGCAATTCTTGTCCAAAATGGATGAACTTGGACTTTTTGGAAAGGCTAGATCAAGAGGAACAACTTTCATGTTCAACACTTTTCCAATTGAAGCTTGTATCATGATGAATTTTGAGGTGGAAGTTTGGAAATTTCAACATGTTGAAATTTTTTCTAAGTGTCAAGTCATATATCTCAATATTCCACCTTGCTTAACTTTTTATGTGAGCTTCAAATGAGAAACATGTATTTATCAAAATTGTATCTATTTAAAATACCTTAAAAATGGTCACCAATTTCATGTCATTTGGATTTTAAATGATAGAGTTATGCATTTTTGAAGTTTGGAAAAATCACTTGTTCAATGGTATAGGTCAAAAGTGACCTATAATGTAGCCTCATATCACATGCTCATAAAAGTTGAATTAGCTCTCACTCTAAACATAAAAGTTTAAGTATACATATTGAATTTGATTGTGAAACTTGGAAATCTTTCATCTCATAAAAATTGAGCAAGTTATGGCCTTGGGAAGTTGACTTTCAAATTAGGGTTTAGACAAAATGACCTATAATGTTTCAACATAGAAAATGATTTTACAAGCAAAAATAGCTCTAGGTCTAAACATGAAAGTTGTTTGGAATGTAATTTAGAGTAAGTTTTCTCTTGGAATCATTTTCATATGATGAAAAGTGTAGGAGATAGGGTCTAGGGAGACCCAGTTTTGATCAGATGAATTCATCTGGCCAACCACCATCAACCAATTTGCTAATCTTCAATTCTCTTGACTTTATAGGCTCATGGTAGATCATATATGCATAAGATGATGAATATTGAAGTGTACCTTGAGAAATTTGATCAATTGATGAGATATCTTGTTGGAGAAGTTTCTCAAGATACCTAGTCAAACTAGGGTTTCCAAGGCAAATTACCCTCAAACTCTTGAAGAATGCTTTATCAATATAACATGTAGAAACCAATGGAACTCATACATGATGCTCATAACCATGCTTGGATCAATCCATGGTTGTGCTCTTTGTCATGAGGGTCTCAAACTCTAGATATGAACTTGATAGATCAATGAAGATCATACCCTACCTACAAAAGAGTTAGGAAAATGCAAAGACATATTTTTGGTATTTTGGTTAGTAAAAATGATAAAATACAAGTATGATACAATCACAAAGTGCTTGGTGATCTCTCCCAAAACAAACCCAATGCTAATGCTTATGATGAAATTGCATGAGGGATCTTAGGGCCAAAATTGGGGTCTTATAAATTGCACTCAAGTTCGGGTTAGAACTTATCTCACCACTCAGAAATCACCAAGCACAACAAGCATATTATATCATACAAACAAATATACATACATAAAATATACAATTATATACACACAAAAAAGTAGGCTAAACCCACTAGAGACTACTCCCTAGTAGAGTCGCCACTTAATTTATGTAGCGGTAAATTCATGACCATCAAGCTATGGATAAGCTAGACGTCAATTAAACCAGAGTCGTCACCGCGCTTTTATTGTTTCCAATGGAAAAGGGAAAAGTACGAACAAAACCCAAAATATAAGAAGTTTTCAAATCAAAATTAATAAAATGCCAGAGATTACAGGTAAGGGGGTTGGTTACACAGAGGGAAGGTGTTAGCACCCAAAGTGTCCTAGGTACTCCTAGGGAGCCCTTTTTTTGTGTGCATATGTGTTTTTGTACAAAAGATGTTTGCAATAAATAGAGTGGAGGGATGAGAAAAGAATTCATTAATTATATTTTTGTGTTTGACAAGATCTTCGGACGTGTGCCTACGTACCAAAATAAAAATGAGGGATCAAAATCTCGTAGTTCGTGATATCAATTTCAAAGTGAGTGCATTGCTTTTAACAAAATTTTAAGTTTAACAAAGGCACCAAAGGCCTAAAATGGTTTGAATGAGTGTTAGTTATTTTTATCTTTTGAAATTTTAAGTCAAGTATCTAATTTGCAAATTTGATTAAGAAAAGAGTTTTGAAAATGCAATGGCATAAGGCCAAAGTTTCTAATTTGCAATATGGTCAAAGTTTAGAAAAAACAAACACAAGAAAAGAAGATTTTAAAAGTAGGGAGAGATTTGAAATTAAATAAATGGGGAGGAGATGAAGAGACTAATCCTAAGCAAAATTTAAAAGTTAAGAGTTGAAAAGATCTAACAAATGGACTGCGATCCAATAGACAAGAATGTCATATAGAAACCCAAACTTCCCTTGGACTTTAGAATCAAGCAACAATCAATATACAAATAGCAAGTTGAAGAGAAAGGCATCAAATAAAGATATCCACATCCAAGTTCAGTAACTCCATGATCTTCTTTAAGATTTCCCATGTACCAGATGACTTCAAAGATGGCATTATGCACAAGTTCAAAATAACAGCTTCACTATAATCATGTTGCAGATGAACTCAAATGGATCTTCAATATCATATGAATGTTCACTTCACAAGCACTTGATTTCATGAAAGTTGGCATTGGCCAAGTCCTTTGCATAGGGAGTGTTGCCTAAATTCTAAGTCCAATAGTCTCAGATCAAACCAACAGTCCATACAAGATGTTTTTTAGGGTTTTTGTTCTTATTATATACATTAAGGTCAAAAAGACCACACAAGCAAACAAATATATACAAATACAATACATCACAAAAGATGGTCCAAGTGGACAAAGGAAAAATGACATTAAAGTAAACAACTTAAATGGTATCAATAATGGCAAATGAATAAAGCTTAAAAAATTAAAGTGCATAAAAATAAATGACTTGAAATTAAATGTTAGTTGTTAGTTGATGAGAAATTAGTATTGCTTTTGCTTTGTTTTTGTTTAAGTCCTTCTTTGGATAACACTCAACCCACTTATCACAAGCATAGATCCTTGAACCAAGACATCTTTCAAAGGAAGGAAAAAAGACCAAGTTTCCACACAATACCATGAAAGAGGGGAGACTTACAATCTCACTAACTAGAATGCTATCCCTTTTGTGCCAATATTTAGCGCTATGTTAAGCAATCGTAATTGGACTTATGTAGAAGTCACAACTATTTGAGGTCGGGCAATAAAGTTTTGGTGTTAATGCATGTTAGAGACATAGTATGATGGACTATGCTCATGAAACATACCACACACAAAAAGAATATGCAAAGTGAGGGACCTAATCTCATCCATACTTATGTTGATTTTGCAATCAACTAGCCTTAGGATATAGAGATATTATAGGTCCATGACATGAATGAATAAACAAGGGGGATGAGATGAAGAGGGAGGGGAAATGGATCAAACACAAATTGGTCAAAGGAGGACTTTTACCAAATTAAGGTTATTCATTCATTTTGGGAGATGGAATGTACATTCCATCAATCCCCTAAATTCAATGATCTTAACCTAGCAAAGTCAAATCAACCTTGACCAAGGCCCAACAACACAAGTCAAACTCATAAAGTCAACTAAAATAGCTCTACACAATTTATTTGAAATTTAATCAATTAAAAATAATAAAAATATGCATTAAATTAAATTATGGTTGGTCAATTTCCTAAAACCTCATCAAAACACCAAAAAAAATGGCCATGAGATTTATCATAGGTCAAACAAGGTCAGAGGACCTTGGAGAAAAAATTTCAGAATTTTTAGAAACTTAAAAGTATTTTTAAACAATTAAAAATATTCACAAAATCAATTAAATCATAAAAAATATTAATAATGATCCAAAAAATAATTTTAATTCAAAAAATGAAAGAGGAATTCATTTAATTTTTTTGGGTGAAACTCTCATATTTTTTGGATCAATATTAAATTTAATATGAATTAATGAAAATAGAACAAATAAAATGAAAATCAATTAATCAGAAAAAACGTGGACCACTTGATCTCCCTAATTATTTGAGGTGGCAGATCAAGTGGTCTAAAATGCGCGTTCCACCAAACACACGAGTCAGCGCGCCACACCAATGGTATTCAAAAGTAACACTCAAGATTAGAACTCAAAGGCTTGATCATGTGGCTCAGAACGTGTCCAACTCACCGCCGGAGCAAACCACCGATCATCTTCTCAGGTGACCTTGGTCGGACTGGTTCTCTCATCACCATTACAAAAATGAAAAAGAAGGACATGATCCTACAGAAAAATGGCACTGATCACGAATTTGACCTCAATTCAACCTAACTCCAAGTATATTGAGAGATACATGAAGTTGAAATTTGAGGTACATCAACTGAGTTGCTTCGATTTGACCTCAAAGCAACTCAATCTTCTTTCCTACATTGGTAGGACTTCAGACAACCAAGGATCCAAAATAATTGATCAGAATTGAGAGAGAATCAAAGAGAAGAAAAAATCTGGAAAATACCTTTGATGCTGTGCAGAACTTGATCTCTCTTGCTTCAATTCGTGCTTGATCTTGCTTAGGAAGCTTGCAGAAGTGGCTTAGGATTGGTACAAAGCTTTGGATCCTGGAGTTTTTGAATCTCCAAACAGTGAGATTCAAACTCAATTTTCAAATGAAAATTCTTAGGTTTTCCTTTCAAATGTGAGGGTTTCAAGTGTGAGAGGCGAAGCTGGCGCGCAAGGGTCCTCAAATATGATGTAAGGACCTCTTATTTATAGCTCAAGCAAGTGTTATTTGCACCTTTCAAAATGTTTCCAATTTTGGCAATTGCATGATGGATGCTTGCATGGGCGTGTACAGGCCCATGAAGCTACTCAATTAAGTCCACAATTACATGAAATTGAGTCTGAATGTGAGTTGGAGTGCAAGGCAAAAGTGTGTAGCTGCTTGAAGATTGATCCTTGCCAAATGATGCATCCATGTTCAGACCATGCGCAAACCCCTCAAACCTTGTCCAAAATGAATGAATTTGGACTCTTTGGAAAGGTTAGATCAAGGGAACAACTCTTATGTTGAATACTTTTCCATTTGAAACTTGTTCATGATGAATTTTGAGGTGGAGATTTGGAAATTTCAACATGTCAAAATTTTTTCAAAGTGTCAAACCATATGTTCAATTATTCCACCTTGGCTCACTTTTTATGTGAGCTTCAAATGAGAAAAGTGTATTCATCAAAGTTGTAGCTATTTAAAAAACATTAAAAATGGTCATAAATTTGACCTCGTTTGAATTTGGGATGAATGAGTTATGCATTTTTGAAGTTGAGGAAAATCACTTGTTCAATGGTATTTGTCCAAAATGACCTATAATGTATCGTCATATCACATGCTCATAAAAGTTGAATTAGCTCTTCCTCCAAACATAAAAGTTGAAGTAGACACCTTAAACTTGATTGTGAAACTTGTAAATCTTTCATCTCATAAAAAATGAGAAAGTTATGGCCTTGGGAAGTTGACTTCCAAATTAGGGTTTAGACAAAATGACCTATAATCTTTCAACATAAAAATGTCTTTCCAAACAAAACTATCTCTAGACCTCAACATGAAAGTTGTTTGTAATGTAATTTAGAGTAACTTTTCTCTTGGAATCATTTTCAGATGATGAAAATTGTAGGAGATAGGGTCTAGGGGACCCCAGTTTTGATCAAATGAATTCCTCTGGTCAACCACCATCATCCACCTTGCTAACTTGCAATTATCTTAAATTTTGGGACTCATGGGAGATCATATATGCATAAGATGATGCAATTTTAAGTGTCCCTTGAAATATTTGATCAATTGTTGATGAAGCTTGGTGAAGAAGTTACACAAGATACCTAGATGAACTAGGGTTTCCAAGGCAAACCAATCCCAACCTCTTGAAGAATTCTTGATCAAAATAACATGTAGAGATAATAGGGACTAATATATGATTCCTAGAGCCAATATGGATCATTCTTGGTTGAGCTCTTAGCAATGAGGGTCTTAAACCCTATACATGAACTTGATAGATCAAAGGTGATCAAATGCCCTACCTACAAAAAAATTAGGCAAATGCAAAGACATATTTTTGGTATTTTGGTTAGGAAATGATAAAATACAAAGTATGATACAATCACATGGTGCTTGGTGATCTCTCACAATACAAACCCAATGAATAAGGGGTAAGGAGGATGCCAATGTATGATCCCAATGCCAATGCATATGATGAGATAACATGAGGGATCTTAGGGTTACAATTGGTGTAACATCCTAATTTTCCATACCTTAAATAATATATATGATTATAATTGAGATTTTAACATTCCTAATTATTACAAACTAAACATTGAAACTAGCAACTATAATAATTAATTTATACACTAATTACTCTTTATTTTATTATTAATATTATTATTCAATTTGAATATCATCGTTTTATTTTACAAACTAAACTTTGAAATTAGTCATTTAAATACTTAACTTTAAGTTAATTAATTATCCATATTATTTTTATTATTATTACTTTTGTTGTTTTGTTATTATATTATTTGATGTTATTTGATTTGAATATCACTATTTTACTCTACAAACTAATCTTAAAAACAATTAGTAAATAAAATAACCTTAAGTTAATAAATGTATTAAATAATTATCCTTGTTGTTATTATTATTATTATTATTATTATTATTACACTTATCATTTCATTTTATAAAAAAGAAATATATTTTATTTTTCTATTAATATTCTACATTATCATACGTCATGAAATAGTAGAAAACCAAACTTCCATACATTTCTCACCAACTATTTTCACAAAGTCATATTAGAACATCTATAAAACTATTCATGCAAGACTTGTAAATATTTGATAAAGACATATTTATAGCAAGAGTTGAAAAGTTAGAAAGCATGGGCAAAAGGAGATAAATTTACATTATTTTAATATCTTACAACTAGTATAAATAGGGGCCTTTCTCACCCCATTTTCATTCATTCATTCACAAATCATCTTTCTTACCTCTTTATTTCCTTCTTTCTCTAGTTTCTTCATATAGAAATATTAGTTTTAGTTGTCGAAGTTTTCACGGTGTCGGTTTGAAGTTTTTAGAGTTATTTTGGGGTCAAAGTTCTTATAAAGTTTTAAAGGAGTTTGATACGTCAAAGTTCTGCTCAAATCATTTTCATAAATAACGGCAAAGCCGTTATAATTTAATTATTTTAATTATGTTATTTATATAAAGGTTATTTTAAGATTTCGATTTAAATTTCCGTTCAGACGTCGAGATATTAAACCTATAAAGTCCAAGATAATTCTTACCATTTTAAGTTGTTATAATGCCCAAGTATTATTATAAAATTAAAATGTTATTAGGAATACACTCTTGATAATTTTCTAAAACAAATAAATCCAAACGGGAGTATAGTCTAATTTATACTTGAATTTAATAACGATTTAAATATAGTGGAGGTTATTATTAAATATTTTAAATAAGAATGATCTATGACAATTTGAGGTTGTATTATGCTTACATTGTTTGATTAATTGTCTAATTGTTTATTTTATTTATACTTGAGTGATTGTGATTGATAGACTAAGAAAATGATCTATTAAGGAGAGAAACAACAATATTGATTAGATATTAAGTGTTAGATCCCCAATGAAATAAGGGAAGTTGGATACATTTAGTAGTTGTATTCAGTTGGGTTCTGGCTAAGGAAAAGACTTGGTCGACCATGTCCTTTACGGTCCACATCTCTTACCTGGGAAGTCAACCATATATTATTCATTGTATAAACTTAACTGATTATTGTCGCATCCTGCGAAAAATCAACCGGCGAGCCTAAAAATAAAAACACACAGAGCCGCCACTAAACGTTATTTATCCCAAGATAGGGAAAGGAAACGCTCAGAGAAACCTGGAAAGACATGGTCTCGCGACCAGAGAGAAAAGGTTCGGGAGTCGGTTACGCGAGGGGAAGGTATTAGCACCCCTCACGTCCTAGGTACTCCTAGGGATCCACGTCCTAGAATAAAGAAAAGGTTGCTAAACATCATACACACACAGGGAACGCAGGTGGGGTTAGGAGGAACGGGCTCGATAAGGTATCGCACCTTATGCCTACATATCTTGTCTGGAACAAGAATCAGAGCCTCTGTAGTTCGGCTTACGCACGCCAAACAACACAAAACGACACAAACAA
Source organism: Lathyrus oleraceus (assembly GCF_024323335.1). Classification (NCBI taxonomy): domain Eukaryota; kingdom Viridiplantae; phylum Streptophyta; class Magnoliopsida; order Fabales; family Fabaceae; genus Lathyrus; species Lathyrus oleraceus. Next base: position 156,170,534 of record NC_066581.1, read on the forward strand.
ACAAGAGTGGCAAACATGGAGCCCGACAACCACTGGATGGAATTACGTCGGCATCCGAACCAAAACACACTCAAAAGGGCAAACGTGGAGCCCGACAGCCAATTACTGGACTTACGTCGGCATCCGAGCCAAACACAATCAGATAACAGGTAAACACACGCAAAAAAGAAAAAGGTTGCCCGGAGTGGTCTCGCACGACCACCTGCCTACATACCTTGTCTGGAACAAGGATCAGGGCGATGTAGTTCCCCTTAACAGGGACTAAATTGCTAACCAGAAACCGGGGAAAGACACACGACTAGGGAGCTGAGACTCGAGCCTAATGTTGTCATGCATCGTTCACCTAAGTTCGGTTTTCTATCCTACTTGCATACAAAAGCCTATCCTAACCAGGAAAGAAGCTAGCACACAAGCATACAATCATATCACACATCAAATGAGAACAGGCATCTCAAACATGTCAATCAGATATCCACATAGCACGCACTATAGCCAAACAAGGGGCTCAATCAACAGGTTTGACTGCCGAAGCGAGTCGTCTGTACGGGCTGGATTTGCTCTTAACCTTGCCATTACGAGGCTAAGGTGAAGCAGATGATGGATGAAGTGAGGATGAGACCTCACAGCTCTTATCCCTAACCAGGGAGAGCTGACAAATGAGCATGGGTCCAGAATAGGGGAACCCTCCTATACTCGATGACTCTGACACAACAGATCTTGGGCTTGGATCTCAATGCTACAACCATGTAATGGGAGCAAGGAGAAGACTCACTGAATAGTGGGGGACAGACTGCTTGTCCCTACCTTCCACCAATTGCCTTATTTAAAGGACTTTCACCTGCTTGGGCTTAAAAATAAACAACCACAATCATTGCCTCTTAAGGAGGACTTCAGACATTTATTTGCCCGGCCCGGTAACAGCCGGGTCTCCAGACTACATGAAGTAAGAAGATTATACCTCTATGCAAATTGCTTATGCAAAGCAAAGCAAAGCAATAGTTCACAAGGAACTGAGCAACTAAAGTACCTGGAAACAATCAAACTCAGTCAGTACTCAATCAGACAAACCATAAACAATAAACAGTTAACCAGCTTAAACAATACAACACAAACAAGCCCAAGGCTTAAGCCCAAGCTTCAACACCTACAAAACAATGCTATGTTAGTGTACAAACAACAACAACATCAATCAAAATTGATTTGCATCATTCTCCATATGCATTGCTTTTTTTGATCCTGAAAAATCAAGCAAATATTAGCAACTAGACCACTAGGCCAAGCCTAGGGTCCAAAAGCAAGAAAAAATGTAAAACAGCAAGGTATTCATCAACCAACATCAAATTAACATCAAACAAAACCAAACATCATTGGTCTCATGTTTATATCATCCATTATGTTCAATTCATGCACAAAACAATCCATATTGGTTCAAATGACGCACCCAATATACAAACAGAAGTATTGCATTCAAAGCCATGCCAAAACACATCAAAAAATCTCAAATTAAATACACCTAAACAGGGGTCAATCAAGGTCTACCATGTCAAATTTGAGCTCAATTGGGCAAATGGAACCATGTCAATGAAAATCAACAAAACAGTCACAATTATAGGCTCCAAATCACAACATCAATACATGCTTCCACTTCAAAAATTCATATCTCATTGGAAACTAAAAAGAAATGGATGAGACCAAAACAGGGAGGTCCTAACATGTGTCTAGTTCATGAATATCAAATTTCATGGCCATACAATACAATATGAGGATTTCCCAATCAATCTACCAACATGTATCACATGAGCTTGCAATTTCAACAACCAGAAATGAAAAATCAAGATTAAATTGAAAATACAGTGAAAAATCCTACAAAAATTCATCAAGCATCCTAACATGTCAACAAGTCATCATGCAAAATTTCAGCCAATTCCAACATGCATAGGTCATCCAATTAAATTCAACAAGTTGACATCAAGAGGTGTGACACAAATTGTCACACCTAAGTTCCAGAATTTGCTGCTCTCTAACCAGGTATCAAAAATTCATGAAATTTACATATAAATAATCCTCAATGAGTCAAGAACCACCACAAAAATTTTCAGCCATTTATTTTATGATATGAGTATTTCATGACCAAATTGCCAAAATGTATCAAAATGTGACATACATTAGAAAAGCTTATGCCAAATAAAATATTTGCCAAGCACAACTTTGACCAATAGGTCAAAAAAATCCTACACAAGTCAACAAAGTCAAGGAAAAAATCTCCATATTTTAGAATTTTTCTACAATTTTTTTATGAATTTTTTAAGGTCATTATGAATTTTTAAGAATTATTTGAATTAAATTAAAATTACACAATGGCGTTTCTGTAATATTTGGCGCGGTGGAGGGAAACACGGTATTCAAATTTTCAAACCAAAAATTGGATTGAACACTGTTTTCTACAGTAGGCCAGCGTCTTCTTCCCCAGATTTTCCGGAAATGGCGTAAACATGATGAACACCAAAACTCAACGAAAATCTACAATCGAATATGCGTTGGAAAGGTCTTGACGCCAGGATCTCAAATATGAACTTGATTTCAACTAATTCTTCCTACATATTCCGGATCGAGCGTTTGAAGTTTCGCATTCAAAACTAAAAATCGCTATATCTCATTCTACAATCAACCAAATCGAAAACTACGAATTGCAACATGCTCAGCAATGAATAAACTACAAAAACCATATCTCAATTCAAGAAATAATGAAACTCGAATTCGCACCTTAATTCGACGGCAACAAGTAATCCGCGAGCTTTAAGCTTCGAATCATGAAAACAGATGCAGCCTAACGTCCAAAGAGATGATTGAAGAAGTTAAATTGGCTTAAACACGATCCAAATGCAAAAATGGTGAAAACTCCATTGTTGAGTTCAAGCATGACAGTTGTGATTGGCCAAGCTTTTGAGGCTCTTGATCACAAACAGATGGAGGAGAAGATGATGTGAGTTGAATGCAAAAGGAATTTCGTGATTTGGTTCAGATTTGATGAAGTTTGATGAGATTGAAGCTTTGTGTTCTTGATGAACTCTTGAGAATTTGAGAGGTTTCTAGATCCAACTTTGGAGAATGTGAGGTTCTGTTATGATTAGCAAGTGATTTAGAATATATATGTTGCACTAATCCATCACTAATCATGTAATTAACCAATTTAGCATGTTAAGTGAAAATGCTAATTAACAAGTAGGGGCATAATGGGAATTTCCACATGACAGCTAGTGCCACCTGTTTTGACAGCACATACACCTTCCAATTATCATATGTGAGCTGTAGAAACTTGTTTCATGTCCATTGGTTGCTCCATTCTCAAATTCACCATGTGTATGCAAAATGTCCATTTTTGTCATTTCCATTTTTCAAGACAAAACTCAAACCATGTGCATTAACCATGAAATGAATATTCAAACACACTTAAAATGCCATTCCTGAGGTGTTGGAAAAAATCCCATTCAAAAATTCCAATTATTTTGACATTTGGACAATTTTGCCCCTGGTCCAATTCAGCTGTCCAGTTGAAAAGTGACTTTTTGCCTTGGCCATTTTTGGGAAATTCCAATGATGCACCCTCAAAGTACATTTCAAATGGAGTTTGTGCATATAAAGAACTTGCAATTTGGACAAAGTATGTGGTAGTTATGGCCTCTTGATTACGGGTCTTTTCTGAAATTCACTGAGCCATATTTTGCAAACCGTACATTGGATTTTCAAGTTCTTGGACTTTTTGGAAAGGTGAGAGCAAGATCTACAACTGTCATGTTGAACAATTTTTCATTTGAAGCTTCCTTGGACTTCTGTTTTTGAGGTCAAAAACTTTCCATTTTTGGAAACTTCAGTTACAAGTCACTTGCTATTTTTGGCAGTTTTTGTCCTGACTTGATTTTCTTCATTCTTAAGCTTTGAGATGTCATATAACACTTGTTCCAACATGAATGAAGTGTGTCTAACTCATTTCCACCTCCAAATCCACCAGATCATGTACAGTTGACCACAGTTGACTTTTCATCTGATAGATGAATCTGGCAATGCATAGATCAAACTGAGCCCCAATCTTCAACTGAAATGGCTCAAGGGTGATACCCTAGCCTCAATAAGCACAATATAATCACCAAATGAACCTCAGAATCATCAGAAACCCCATCTCCTGATCCAGCCCTGATTGGCCCAATACAACTGATTAGGGTTGACCAGTGGCCAAAACCCTAATCTCAAGGAATGAACTTCAATCTCCTGATGACACCCAAACATGATGATGATGATGTATCAATTCAAGCAAGATGAAGACCAATACCCTTGAGAATCATGAAACCCTAATTCACAGTCCTATCCTCAGATGGCCCATGATCAGTCAAAAAACCCTAGGCTTGCACCTTTGACTTCCTCATCTTCTGATCAAGACTTGGGAAGATGGCTTGCACTATGTAACCACATGTTATGCAATATGAAATTCCTAATGCCCTAAAATGATATGCAATATGTTAATGCTAGTCCCAAGAGAGGAGGGCAAATTTTGAGGTGTTACAGCTGCCCCTATTCAATCCACTGTGAACCTGTCGATACGAAATAGCCTCGGCTTTCGGATGATCAGGATGAAGAGTGATTGAATACCAAGAACAGACGAACAATTTGCACTCTGATGGGATGATAATTAACAACGCCTGTCAGCATCGGCGAAGAAAAACTCGAAAAACCGACGACCTGGATGCCAAAATAAATGGTAACGCAGGGATAACCATGGCCTGATTACCACATCCACTCGGGATTCTCATTCTTTTTTGCTTTTCTTGAACCCCGAAAATTTTCTCTTCTTCTACCTGGTCCGAAAACCACTTCGGTCTGAACTCCGAAAAACTGGCCTGAATACCATAAGTGCTTCAACCTGATAGTCGGAAACTTCACTAATCACCACTCTAAGGGCAACACGTCAGAGGGTACACCTTCAACCAGACACTGACTGATGACTGGGAAGAAACTCGACGTTTACTGAACATCGGACGATGATGTTTACTGACACCAAAAAAAGCTCGACCAGACATTAACCAATGACCGGGAGGAAACTCGATGTTTACAGGCACCGAACAATGATGTTGACATGACATCAAACAATGATGCGGACAGACATCAAACAATGATGCGGACAAACATCAAACAATGACGCGGACAGACATCAAACAATGATGCGGACAGACATCAAACAATGATGCGGACAGACATCAAACAATGATGCGGACAGACATCAAACAATGATGCGGACAGACATCAAACAATGATGCGGACAGACATCAAACAATGATGCGGACAGACATCAAACAATGATGCGGACAGACATCAAACAATGATGCGGACAGACATCAAACAATGATGCGGACAGACATCAAACAATGATGCAGACAGACATCAAACAATGATGCAGACAGACATCAAACAATGATGCGGACAGACATCAAACAATGATGCGGACAGACATCAAACAATGATGCGGACAGACATCAAACAATGATGCGGACAGACATCAAACAATGATCGACCAAACACTTACTGATGTCTGGGAAGAAACGGTGGTTCCAAACTCCCAATGCTGAACTCCTCGGAGCATCGTCTTCGCTGTCAGACAAAACCAAACCTCAAGCGGTAATCACGGCTTGAATCGCGCTGATCGCGTAACGTCTTCTGACTGTATCCCCATCTCTGTCCGACGGGAACATTTCCTCCAATATCGCACTACTGGGGAACATTGCTGATCTGACGTTGTGATGCTAATCTCCTCAGAGTAACATCTTCACCTTTGGTGAACCCCAAATCTTCAAGCGGTAACCACAGTTTGGGTTGCGTTGAATACATCCCTTTTCCATCTCCGTCCGACGGAAGGAGTCTTCTCCAGTGTCGTACCACTGGGACAATACCTGTGATCCAATCATGAGGCTATACTACTCGGAGTAACACTTTCATTTTCTGGCAAAATACCTCTCAAACAGTAACCACGGCTTGAGACTAGCTGACGTTTGCAATGATGCATGCTTTATTTCTTCTGCGTAATGCTCCATAATTATGGAAATGCTACGCGATTATTTATTTTTCTATGCAATATGCAATGCTTATTCTACATGATGAATGCATAAAAAATATCCCCCTCAAGGGACTCTTCTGAGGAAAACGAGACTCTCTGCTGAGGAACTCGCCACTGCTCCGATTTCCACCCTGCCGGGGATAGCACTGCTGCTAGGAAATAGACAACCCTTGCTGGGGATACAGATCCTTTGCACCCAACCCTCTCGAGGACATGCTGGGGAATACCTCCTTTGCAACCCACCCTCTCGAGGACATGCTGGGGATACAGATCCTTCACTGCACTCTGTGGGAATACCACAGTCTTTGACTTGCTGGGGATATAGATCCCAACTCTGCTTTGGGAACCCTCACAGATACTCCCGCTGGGGAAATGAGCAATCTTCAACCTGCTGGGGGAATACCATCCAGACCCTGCTAGGGGAACGACAACTACTCCGCTGGGGAGGACCCAATCAATCCACATGTAGGATACCCTCGGCTGGGGATGCAGATATTCGTCTGCTACGGAAACTCGTTCAATCCACTGGTAGAATGAACACTGTTGGAGAGATATGTCATTGAAAAAACCCGCTCCACTCGGGGACTAGCTGGAGATATATTTCTTTGAAACCCGCTCCACTCGGGGAACTGCTGGAGATATATTTCTTTGGAACCCGCTCCACTCGGGGAATAGCAACCTTCAGACCTGGCTGCTGAGGAAACACCGTTGTAAACCGGCCGGGTATAACCATACTGACTCGGCTGGGGGAGTCACAGATCTGGAATCTGCTGGGGAGCTAGTCCTATAATTCTGCTCGGGGACCTAGCTGGGACATGAGAATAGTTGGCACAGAACACCCATCGACTCGTCGAACCACGGTATCCACCCCCCAATCTCGTATCAGCTTTCCACTTTTGAGAAATTCCCAGACTCGTCTGGACCTTTTCTGCTCCATCATCTTGTATTCCCAATCGCCCCGCGCTCGACGAGAAACGTACTCCTGGGATTATACATACTTTCAACCTTTCGACTTTGAAGAGTCTTCTTGGTTAATTTCAAAGGTCGTCGGACGTCTCATCGTCTCTCCGTCCTTTCTTCATGCACTCGTCCCTGATCGGACTCTGCGGGGAATTACAAACTTTCCAGTCTTCCGACTTTGAAGAGTCTTCTTGATTATCATCAAGGCTCGTCATACGTCGCAACGTCGCTTCGTCGTTTCTTCATACGTTCGTCCCTGATCGGACTCTCATGGGGATCTCCCTTGTCAAAGCTTCCACATCACAACCTGCAAGTGAGTGAAAAACATCTAACAGTTCCTGCAAAACAGATCGTTAGATAAAACCGTGCCCCAGGCGTGTCAAGATTTCAACACTTGGGTCACTCAACCTTCCAAATAAGATTTCAAGCTCTCAATCTTATAAACATGCATCGGAAGGAACCTGTATGTGTTAAAATGCAAAGATTCTTTATCAAAATAATCGGATGTTTTTGCCATCAAAGCGGTAATGAAAAACAAAAACAAAATTATTTGACTGAATGTGCATTTTGTTGATTTGAAAAGTGTGGCTCAAATGAGCAATACAAAAGGAAGCAATTCCTGAAAAGAGGTAATTGCACTCAAAAGGAAAAATCTACCCTAATGGCAATGTGAAACCCGTAATCTCATCGAGTTCCAACTCGGTTACACCCCATATGTCCTCAGACTCTCCATGCTTTCTGCCTTCTGAACAAGACGCTTCTGATCGATCCCTACCGGGTATTATCCATGATGCTTTAACCAAAGCGAAAACGATCATGCTGGACGCAGTTGTTCGTTTCAATCCCTCTTTTGCCTGGACCGCCCTTTCGGGTTTTCAGTCCACCGGGATACCCTTTTTTGCCCAAGTCGCCTCTTCAGGTTTTCGACTTGCCGGGTGTACAGCTTTTTTCATCTATATCCCTAATTTTTGCCCGAACCTTTCTTTCTGTTTTTGGTTCGCCGGGATGCCCATTTTTGCCTGGACTATTTTATTCTTTTCGTCCAGCGGGTCTCTTACACGAAGTATTTTTTAACTGCGTCCGCATTCACAGGGGATGGAAAATCCTCACCATCCATGGTCGTTAACAACAAGGCTCCTCCAGAGAAAACCTTCTTGACCACGAATGGACCTTCATAATTCAGTGTCCATTTGCCCCTTCGATCGTTTTGAGGAGGAAGGATCCTTTTCAGCACCATATCACCCACGTGATATACCCGAAGTCGCACCTTCTTGTCACAAGCACGCTTCATTCACTGCTGATATAGCTGCCCATGACGGATGGCTGCTAGCCTCTTTTCCTCAATCAGGCTCTCCGAGCGAGAAAGGCGTTTGCCCCAGTAGACGTACGTACCGAAGTACAGTACCCAGAATACAAGCTTCGGCCTCGGTCACCATCGTTGATACATTCCATCGTGCCCCGGGAAGCACTAACTCATCCACCTTATCCCCCATCAGACATCAAACCCGTTCGGATTCAGGGTCAGGCCCCTCCTCCGGGATCGGTCACTCTCAATCCTTCGATTGGAGCACCTCGAGATGTCCTCATCAGGGAACTCAAACGTCCTCGGTTGATAACCCTCAACGGGTTGCTGAGCGACATAATCAGACAATACCCCTTTGATTGCTTTCTGAGAGCATCACAAATCAGTAAACATTATTTTGCTCCTCTCGCAACCCGCCCGGTCAATACTGGCTTCTCGAAAATGTACTTGACTGGATCCATCTTGGAAATTCACAAAGTGGCATGAACCAGCATACATTGTCTCAGTCGGCGAGCAGCCTATGCCAAAGTACAACAAGTTTTCTCGAACAGTGAATGTACTGTTTCACAGTCGACAAACTTTTTGCTAAGGTAAATTGCATGCTCTTTTCGACAAGACGCGTCATGCTGACCCAATACACCTCGTAGACCCCTCGAAGGCTGTCAAGTACAGATTTACCAGTCTCTCTCCATAGGGAGGCAACAGAATCAGAGGTTCCTGCAATTTTTCTTTTATTTTTCAATGCCCCTTGGCAACCATTATTTCACCTGACCGTTTGATCTTTTTTTTTTTCAACAGCTTGAATATAGGTTCACACGTGGCTGTTAGATGAGATGTGAACCATGACAGGTAGTTCACTCTTTCTAAAGAAACCACGAACCTCTTTTTTTTCTTCTCGGTTCAGGCATTTTTTTTTTTTTTTTTTTTTAAAAGCAGGAGCAACCTCGATTCTTCTCTTATGATGAACCCCAACGATTTACCGGATCGCACTCTGATAGTGCACTGATTTAAACTCAACCTCAGTTTGAATAATCTCAACCATCCAACCGACTTGCCCCGGTCTACCAGATGCCCCTCTTCTGTTTGGGACTTTGCTATCATGTCATAGCATAGCATTCAACTTCATGATGAATCATATCATGAAACAAAGTCACCATGGCTCTCTGATACAGGCACTGGCGTTCTGCTTCTCTAGAGGACAATCTCCTTTCCATGGTAGCTTGTGTGCAACGACACCGGTATCCGACCCTGGCATATCCTGACATGACCAGGTGAAGGTATCCACATGTCCCTTCAACCGGACTACCATTCTGCTCTCGACTTGCCTCTGAAGCGGCCTCATTTTCCTATTTCCTTCCTGACCTCGGCGGTGCTTGGTACAACAATCTCAACCCGCTTCACGTGCGGCTGAATCACCTTCTCCTCTTGTTTAAACAACCTGGCTAATTCCAGCAGATCACAATCTTCTTCGCCTTCTTCGTCAGCCTGATTGCTCGGATTGTCGAAGTCATATGAGGGGTAACCAAATTGTTATCAACGAGATCCGGAGAATTATTTTTCGACTTTGGGACGAGACAAATCAAAAAGGAAAAATGAAAATAAACATTGCCATTTTTATTTGTTTTTAAACTGCAAAAATAAATGAAAGACAGGGAACACCGTTTTTTGACTGAAAAACATCCATTTATTAATGATGCAGAAATGCAAATTTAAACATGAGGTGGCCCTTACAATGAACCATTACGTGTCGGGCAACACGTATGGCTTTCATGCAAATAAAATCAAAACAGAAATCATTACTCTTCCAGATGAGTGTCAGTGATGATCTTGTTTAGGCCTTCCAGCTTCCTGGTACGCACGGCTTTATCCAACCACTGAACTTGCAGTCACTGTCAGTCTCTCCACCTACCGCACAGGCGCGATCTGAATTTTCAGCAATTGCACCCACCATCGCCTGTCCATGCGCCGGCATGGGATTGGCATCAGCATTCAATGACAATGTAAAATTGAGGGCCTTGGAATCCACCAGGTCTTGGACTACGTGCTTAAAAGCTTTGCAGTCCTCTACACTGTGCCCGGGAGCACCCGAATGGAATTCACATTTGACATTTTCATCAAAATTGGCTGGCCTTTGATCAGGTCCCATAGGTGCCAAAGTCCTCAACTGTACCAGCCCCATATCTTTCAGCTTTTTCAATAGGAAAGAATATGTCACAGGCGGCCTGTCAAAATGCCGATCACTCATCCTCCTCCTGACTGGATATCCTACCCTCGGAGACCTCCGCTGAAATGGCTGACGCTGCTGTTGTTGTTGTGCAGGCTGATTGTCAGCAGGAATAGTTACCGCAGCGGTGTGCTGGTAGTAACGACCCCTACCGTGTCCTCTCTGGGCATACACAGCACTCGATTCACTCTCATCCTTGTGCTGGTCATTACCAAAAGATTTCTTCGGTCCAGACGACGAAGCGTTTCCTTGCATGTTCCCCATCTTCAGCCAGTCTTCAATCCTCCCCACCTTTTCGGTAATTACTTTCTGCCCCAAGGCGAACTCTTGCATGACATTGATCAGCTCTCCCATCTTCTCTTTCAGCTCGAGAATGTCGGTGTTGGACGGATCCATTAGTCCGGGAGTATTGCGTCTGGTGAAGTATCTGTGAGGACGGGTTGAGTGCAAAGGTACAGCTCTACGAGTACGAGCAATGATTCCTGCAAAACAGCAAACAGGTTAATATGCATGAATGCAACGTCTATCCATATGAGGAAGCTTCTGTCCTTTGATTCTGATTTCATCGAGACAGACAACATTTTGACATCCACATTCTGAAATTCAAGATGTCTCTCAACCAGATTCTCAATCAATAATACTCCCCATATGGCTAGACGTGAGTTTGAGTGCGGATGAATGCAAAATGAGAATGATGCAGATGTATGCAATGCACTGGGTTGCCATCCTCCAAGTCATCTGATCCTCTGTACTGAATCTGGCCTCTGGACTGATCATTACCATCTGAGGAGAAATGTAACCAATCTGACCCACGGGTTCCGAAATAAACGGAAGACAGATACATCATCATCATCACCATCAGTCTCTGAGCAGACACACACAATCATCTGAAACGGCCCGGGGAATCCTGAAATAAACGGATCCCCACTGATAAATATCTCGGCCCGGGGAATCCTGAAATAAACGGATCCCCACTGATAAATCACGGACAGCACTCCGGCGTCTCGGCAATAAATGGCCATAAATCCGCCTCATAAATAGGACTCTGATCCACAGAACAAAAGTCACCATCTGAGTCACCATCTGAACATGCATCTGAAAGAATCACCCTCCCCTCACAGGTAAATTCTAAACAGGTCATCCTAAGGCGGATAATAGTCTTGACAATCGGGCAGAGATACTCAATGGGTTTGCCCTTTCGGGTGTGCCATTGTAGCTCCCTTAAGACCGTCTAAACCAAAGATCCGGGAATGATCGGTCACCAGAGTCAACAACTCAGATGGAGTAACTCAAACAAAGCGGAATATCCACAGAGATGAGCACTACCAAATGAATCTCGTCCGGCTTGTGGTACATCACGCCGCCAGGCACATGTTGACTTAACATGAAAGAGGCGACATGAGACCACACTAGTCCTAGGTGTATACTCGGGCCTGGGTTTTAGCCCCACTCAGAACACCCACCCCACACAGAGGAACCACCTGCACAGAGGACGGCAACAACATGATAGTATGATGCATGCAGACATTAATGCAAATATATACACACCGGTTAGAATAATAAATGCAATAAATCAAACATCACAAGCAACCTAAACTAATCCTAGAACGCTAGGAAGGACTCGCTTAGGGACGATGGACCAGCATAGGTCTACACCGCACAGTCCCCAGCAGAGTCGCCAGCTGTCGCATCCTGCGAAAAATCAACCGGCGAGCCTAAAAATAAAAACACACAGAGCCGCCACTAAACGTTATTTATCCCAAGATAGGGAAAGGAAACGCTCAGAGAAACCTGGAAAGACATGGTCTCGCGACCAGAGAGAAAAGGTTCGGGAGTCGGTTACGCGAGGGGAAGGTATTAGCACCCCTCACGTCCTAGGTACTCCTAGGGATCCACGTCCTAGAATAAAGAAAAGGTTGCTAAACATCATACACACACAGGGAACGCAGGTGGGGTTAGGAGGAACGGGCTCGATAAGGTATCGCACCTTATGCCTACATATCTTGTCTGGAACAAGAATCAGAGCCTCTGTAGTTCGGCTTACGCACGCCAAACAACACAAAACGACACAAACAAACAAGAGTGGCAAACATGGAGCCCGACAACCACTGGATGGAATTACGTCGGCATCCGAACCAAAACACACTCAAAAGGGCAAACGTGGAGCCCGACAGCCAATTACTGGACTTACGTCGGCATCCGAGCCAAACACAATCAGATAACAGGTAAACACACGCAAAAAAGAAAAAGGTTGCCCGGAGTGGTCTCGCACGACCACCTGCCTACATACCTTGTCTGGAACAAGGATCAGGGCGATGTAGTTCCCCTTAACAGGGACTAAATTGCTAACCAGAAACCGGGGAAAGACACACGACTAGGGAGCTGAGACTCGAGCCTAATGTTGTCATGCATCGTTCACCTAAGTTCGGTTTTCTATCCTACTTGCATACAAAAGCCTATCCTAACCAGGAAAGAAGCTAGCACACAAGCATACAATCATATCACACATCAAATGAGAACAGGCATCTCAAACATGTCAATCAGATATCCACATAGCACGCACTATAGCCAAACAAGGGGCTCAATCAACAGGTTTGACTGCCGAAGCGAGTCGTCTGTACGGGCTGGATTTGCTCTTAACCTTGCCATTACGAGGCTAAGGTGAAGCAGATGATGGATGAAGTGAGGATGAGACCTCACAGCTCTTATCCCTAACCAGGGAGAGCTGACAAATGAGCATGGGTCCAGAATAGGGGAACCCTCCTATACTCGATGACTCTGACACAACAGATCTTGGGCTTGGATCTCAATGCTACAACCATGTAATGGGAGCAAGGAGAAGACTCACTGAATAGTGGGGGACAGACTGCTTGTCCCTACCTTCCACCAATTGCCTTATTTAAAGGACTTTCACCTGCTTGGGCTTAAAAATAAACAACCACAATCATTGCCTCTTAAGGAGGACTTCAGACATTTATTTGCCCGGCCCGGTAACAGCCGGGTCTCCAGACTACATGAAGTAAGAAGATTATACCTCTATGCAAATTGCTTATGCAAAGCAAAGCAAAGCAATAGTTCACAAGGAACTGAGCAACTAAAGTACCTGGAAACAATCAAACTCAGTCAGTACTCAATCAGACAAACCATAAACAATAAACAGTTAACCAGCTTAAACAATACAACACAAACAAGCCCAAGGCTTAAGCCCAAGCTTCAACACCTACAAAACAATGCTATGTTAGTGTACAAACAACAACAACATCAATCAAAATTGATTTGCATCATTCTCCATATGCATTGCTTTTTTTGATCCTGAAAAATCAAGCAAATATTAGCAACTAGACCACTAGGCCAAGCCTAGGGTCCAAAAGCAAGAAAAAATGTAAAACAGCAAGGTATTCATCAACCAACATCAAATTAACATCAAACAAAAGCAAACATCATTGGTCTCATGTTTATATCATCCATTATGTTCAATTCATGCACAAAACAATCCATATTGGTTCAAATGACGCACCCAATATACAAACAGAAGTATTGCATTCAAAGCCATGCCAAAACACATCAAAAAAATCTCAAATTAAATACACCTAAACAGGGGTCAATCAAGGTCTACCATGTCAAATTTGAGCTCAATTGGGCAAATGGAACCATGTCAATGAAAATCAACAAAACAGTCACAATTATAGGCTCCAAATCACAACATCAATACATGCTTCCACTTCAAAAATTCATATCTCATTGGAAACTAAAAAGAAATGGATGAGACCAAAACAGGGAGGTCCTAACATGTGTCTAGTTCATGAATATCAAATTTCATGGCCATACAATACAATATGAGGATTTCCCAATCAATCTACCAACATGTATCACATGAGCTTGCAATTTCAACAACCAGAAATGAAAAATCAAGATTAAATTGAAAATACAGTGAAAAATCCTACAAAAATTCATCAAGCATCCTAACATGTCAACAAGTCATCATGCAAAATTTCAGCCAATTCCAACATGCATAGGTCATCCAATTAAATTCAACAAGTTGACATCAAGAGGTGTGACACAAATTGTCACACCTAAGTTCCAGAATTTGCTGCTCTCTAACCAGGTATCAAAAATTCATGAAATTTACATATAAATAATCCTCAATGAGTCAAGAACCACCACAAAAATTTTCAGCCATTTATTTTATGATATGAGTATTTCATGACCAAATTGCCAAAATGTATCAAAATGTGACATACATTAGAAAAGCTTATGCCAAATAAAATATTTGCCAAGCACAACTTTGACCAATAGGTCAAAAAAATCCTACACAAGTCAACAAAGTCAAGGAAAAAATCTCCATATTTTTAGAATTTTTCTACAATTTTTTTATGAATTTTTTAAGGTCATTATGAATTTTTAAGAATTATTTGAATTAAATTAAAATTACACAATGGCGTTTCTGTAATATTTGGCGCGGTGGAGGGAAACACGGTATTCAAATTTTCAAACCAAAAATTGGATTGAACACTGTTTTCTACAGTAGGCCAGCGTCTTCTTCCCCAGATTTTCCGGAAATGGCGTAAACATGATGAACACCAAAACTCAACGAAAATCTACAATCGAATATGCGTTGGAAAGGTCTTGACGCCAGGATCTCAAATATGAACTTGATTTCAACTAATTCTTCCTACATATTCCGGATCGAGCGTTTGAAGTTTCGCATTCAAAACTAAAAATCGCTATATCTCATTCTACAATCAACCAAATCGAAAACTACGAATTGCAACATGCTCAGCAATGAATAAACTACAAAAACCATATCTCAATTCAAGAAATAATGAAACTCGAATTCGCACCTTAATTCGACGGCAACAAGTAATCCGCGAGCTTTAAGCTTCGAATCATGAAAACAGATGCAGCCTAACGTCCAAAGAGATGATTGAAGAAGTTAAATTGGCTTAAACACGATCCAAATGCAAAAATGGTGAAAACTCCATTGTTGAGTTCAAGCATGACAGTTGCGATTGGCCAAGCTTTTGAGGCTCTTGATCACAAACAGATGGAGGAGAAGATGATGTGAGTTGAATGCAAAAGGAATTTCGTGATTTGGTTCAGATTTGATGAAGTTTGATGAGATTGAAGCTTTGTGTTCTTGATGAACTCTTGAGAATTTGAGAGGTTTCTAGATCCAACTTTGGAGAATGTGAGGTTCTGTTATGATTAGCAAGTGATTTAGAATATATATGTTGCACTAATCCATCACTAATCATGTAATTAACCAATTTAGCATGTTAAGTGAAAATGCTAATTAACAAGTAGGGGCATAATGGGAATTTCCACATGACAGCTAGTGCCACCTGTTTTGACAGCACATACACCTTCCAATTATCATATGTGAGCTGTAGAAACTTGTTTCATGTCCATTGGTTGCTCCATTCTCAAATTCACCATGTGTATGCAAAATGTCCATTTTTGTCATTTCCATTTTTCAAGACAAAACTCAAACCATGTGCATTAACCATGAAATGAATATTCAAACACACTTAAAATGCCATTCCTGAGGTGTTGGAAAAAATCCCATTCAAAAATTCCAATTATTTTGACATTTGGACAATTTTGCCCCTGGTCCAATTCAGCTGTCCAGTTGAAACGTGACTTTTTGCCTTGGCCATTTTTGGGAAATTCCAATGATGCACCCTCAAAGTACATGTCAAATGGAGTTTGTGCATATAAAGAACTTGCAATTTGGACAAAGTATGTGGTAGTTATGGCCTCCTGATTACGGGTCTTTTCTGAAATTCACTGAGCCATATTTTGCAAACCGTACATTGGATTTTCAAGTTCTTGGACTTTTTGGAAAGGTGAGAGCAAGATCTACAACTGTCATGTTGAACAATTTTTCATTTGAAGCTTCCTTGGACTTCTGTTTTTGAGGTCAAAAACTTTCCATTTTTGGAAACTTCAGTTACAAGTCACTTGCTATTTTTGGCAGTTTTTGTCCTGACTTGATTTTCTTCATTCTTAAGCTTTGAGATGTCATATAACACTTGTTCCAACATGAATGAAGTGTGTCTAACTCATTTCCACCTCCAAATCCACCAGATCATGTACAGTTGACCACAGTTGACTTTTCATCTGATAGATGAATCTGGCAATGCATAGATCAAACTGAGCCCCAATCTTCAACTGAAATGGCTCAAGGGTGATACCCTAGCCTCAATAAGCACAATATAATCACCAAATGAACCTCAGAATCATCAGAAACCCCATCTCCTGATCCAGCCCTGATTGGCCCAATACAACTGATTAGGGTTGACCAGTGGCCAAAACCCTAATCTCAAGGAATGAACTTCAATCTCCTGATGACACCCAAACATGATGATGATGATGTATCAATTCAAGCAAGATGAAGACCAATACCCTTGAGAATCATGAAACCCTAATTCACAGTCCTATCCTCAGATGGCCCATGATCAGTCAAAAAACCCTAGGCTTGCACCTTTGACTTCCTCATCTTCTGATCAAGACTTGGGAAGATGGCTTGCACTATGTAACCACATGTTATGCAATATGAAATGCCTAATGCCCTAAAATGATATGCAATATGTTAATGCTAGTCCCAAGAGAGGAGGGCAAATTTTGAGGTGTTACAATTATATAGAGATAAGGATCACACCAAGGAGAAATAGATAAGACATTTAATGGATTTGGCAATCAATCAAAGTAATTAGATAATAAGTATGACCTGAAAGGTTGATACGATATTTCCCAAATATTAACTAAATACTTATGGTTGAGAGTTGCTAAAAGATGGTTGAGTGATCGTATAGACCTGCATTGAGGAATGTGTAAGTCCACTGTCGTGCGATATGGGACGTACGAGGTGGATCAGTCGCCTACAATCCCGACGGGGATTATTATTTATGCATGATAGGCAAGACGAGGGTCTTGGCCTGAATCCTCAGGGACGATCGACTTATAACACCTGGACTCCATGTGAAGTTAGGTGGCGTAGCTCTTGGTAATTGGGAGTACGTTGGTGGCATGTGGTCTTGTGATATCTGATCTTGGTAAATGGGATAGGTATCCTTGACAGTGTTTAGTGGCCTGAAGTCAACTTATAGTTCAGGGATGCATTAGAATAAACACTTATAGAGTATAGGTAAATATGGGATAAAGATACGCTTGTTCGAATAATTGTGGTTGTCATATATATATATATATATATATATATATATATATATATATATATATATATATATATATATATATATATATATATATATATATATATATATATATATATTACTATTTTACATCCTATTCCCACTTTTAAACTTGTACGCAAATCTTAGCCTTGTATTCTTTTTGTCTTGCATCTTTGGATTGATCTATGACGATCAGACGACGAGCTAGACCATTTAAGAGGGAAGGCTATGGAGTGACAGATTACGATAATGTCAAGGCTAAAGGTTGCTAGTGTTTTGTCAAACGCTTATCACATCGTTACTACTATGTAATATTATATACAGTCAGTATAAGTATCAGTCCTATTGGACTTAGGAGGTCCTTCTGTTAAGCTTTCTTTTGATGTCCTTCATCTACTTTTATTTTAAGTTTTATCTATGTGGCAAGGCCACTAGTCTTAACGGTGTCAAACTTTATGTAAAACATATTTGAAGCATATATATGTGAAGTAGTATATTTTAATTAATTCAGTCTTGTTATTTAAAATTTTTTAATTTTCTGTATTCTATTTTAGAATTTCACTAATGGGACATAGGCTGTCTCATTTAATGGTATCAGAGCTGGTCGATTCAG
Organism: Lathyrus oleraceus; assembly: GCF_024323335.1. Classification (NCBI taxonomy): domain Eukaryota; kingdom Viridiplantae; phylum Streptophyta; class Magnoliopsida; order Fabales; family Fabaceae; genus Lathyrus; species Lathyrus oleraceus. The sequence goes on from NC_066581.1 coordinate 156,188,930, forward strand.
CTCGGACCGTAAGTGTCTAGAGTTATACTGACTGTATGAAGTTGGATTCCAAACCGGATGATAACTTTTCTTTTGTGTGTTGAGTCTTCCTCTTAATAGCCTTCTAATATAGTGATCTAGGAAGCGTCTTTAACACACTTAACTTATTCTTCTTTCTTTTTCCCCCAATGGTCCCAAACCCAACGGTAACGTAACAGACACTTCACAAAATTCACTATATAAATACTTCACACCTATTCATTATTTTCATATCAATTTCAAAGTACTTATCCATACCTTACAAATGGCTAAATGTTTTCTTTTATTCATCATTTTTCTTGTCATTATCTTGTTTCTTATTGGTATTATCAAGCATGACGAATTAGGTAAAGATTTCTTAGCAGTAATGATAATTATAGTTTTACCATTACTAGTCTTAGCTTGGTTTATTAATAGAGGTTTTTAAATGAAACATGGTCATGGTTTTTGTAATCGTTGCTATTGAATAAATTGATATGCTTTTGTTTATACACTAAATATTGATTATCTTTGCCAAAATTCTAGATATAATCATAACTAACGTTAAGCATTAATTCAATAACATTGCATGTGAGAGAATTGACAAAATCCTTATCGATGAATCATTCATTGGGATATAAATATACATATTTATTATGTTCTTTATGTCTTGTGGATGATTGAACCTAATAACTTATCCTTTTCGGGAAGTTATGGTTCAGAACGCTAGAAACGTGAGGCGTGGTAGGAGTGCTGGTAGAGGCGCTAGTAGAGGTGTAGGTAGGAATGTGGTGAAGCTACTCCCGAAGGGGTAGCTAACATCCCCATGGGACGAGAAGATCATTCCCAAACTGGAACGAACTCTCAAGCTGACACTCGAGATATTCGTGAACTTGTTGCGATTGTGTTAGTTCAAACACAACAAGATGCTCAAATCTTGCAAATCACTCGTGATCATCAACTTTTTCAGCAACAGCAAAGAGAAACTGTGCATGAAGATACGGGATTGAACTCGTTTCTGAAAGGTAAACCACTATAGTTTGGTGGTGACTTTAATCCGGAGGGTGCTGAGAAATGGTTGCAAGAGATAGAGAAGATATTTTCTTTCACTCACTGTAGAGAGAATAGAAGAGTCGGTTATGCAACATTCATGCTAACAGGCGACGCTGAAGCCTGGTGGAGAGGAAAACATAGATTATTGGAAGAGGAGGGAAGAGAGATCAACTGGATCTTGTTCAAAGAAGAATTTTTGGGGAAGTATTTTCCAAAGCTATGTAGGAAAGAGAAGGAGAGAGAATTCCAGAACCTGCGTCAAGGTATGATGACGGTGGGAGAGTATATTAGGAAGTTTGAATCCTTGCTAAAGTATTCTGAATTTTACCGCTTGCATCCAAGGGAAGAATGGGTGTGTGAAAAGTTTCAAGATGGATTGAAATATGATATCTAGAGGGCGGTTCTACCTCTGCAGATTATGCGCTTTGGTGAGCTGATAGAAAGATGTTTGGAGTTGGAAGGAATTGACAATAGGAAGAATCAATATGGATCAGGAGTACCAATCCGAAACAACAATCACAAGGGCCAGTTTAACCGAGGCCATGGAGGAAGGACCCAACAAGGGGGTAGGCCATATCAAAGGCCTACACCATATCATAACCAGGATTCTAGGAGGTTAATGTTCAAGTGTTACAGCTGTGGAGGGGCAAATCTTAACAAAGATTGTCCAAATAGAAATATTGGAGCTTGTTTTCATTGTGGTCAGAAGGGCCATTTTCTCAAAGATTGTCCCCAAAGACAAAATCAACCAACAAGCCAGAAGAGCGTCCTAATAAACAATAACAATGTAGGGAGAGAAAGGAACGGAGGCCCAAATGTTGGTCAAGGACCTCAGAATCAGAACAAGCCAACCACAGGAAAAGTATTTGCAATTAGAGGAGCTGAGATCTCAAAGTCAGATGGGTTAATCCAAGGTATGTGTTTAATTGGAGATAAGTTGGTATCAGTATTATACGATTCAGGAGCTACACATTCATTTATATCTACATCTTGTGCGGAAATTTTGGGATTTGAAATTGTTGATCTCAACTATAAGTTGACCATTACAACTCCCTCGGGAGAAAGAATGGTAACTTGTTCAGTCTGTGCAGACTGCCCTGTAATTTTAGAAAATAGAAGATTCTTAGTAGATCTTGTAGTACTCCCGCTAAAAGACCTAGATGTCATCTTAGGAATGGATTGGTTATCAGCCAACAATGTAAACTTGGGGTGCAAGAAGAAAATTTTAACTTTTGGAGAAGATAGTGGAAAAGTCATAAAGGTGGAAACTCTCACCTAAAAAATTATGATGTTATTCTCTATCTCAGAAGGAGAAACACCTAGTGTTGAAAATCTTCCAGTGGTCTGTGAATTCCCGGAAGTTTTTCCAAAAGAGGTTCCAGGTTTACCACCGGTTAGGGAAGTGGAGTTTTCTATAGACTTGGTTCCAGGCACTGGACCAATTTCTATATCTCCTTATCGAATGTCACCCTCAGAGATGGTTGAGTTAAAGAAACAGTTAGACGAGATGTTAGAGAAGGAATTTATTAGACCGAGTGTATCGCCATGGGGAGCTCCAGTCTTGTTTGTTAAGATGAAGGATGGTTCTTCTAGACTTTGTGTAGATTACAGACAACTTAATAAAGCTACTGTAAAAAACAAGTATCCTTTGCTTAGAATCGATGACTTGCTGGACCAGTTAAAGAGAGCATCGGTATTCTCGAAGATTGACTTGAAGTCTGGATATCATCAGATCAGAGTGAAGGAGGATGATATTCCAAAAACAACTTTCAGATCCCGTTATGGACACTATGAGTACTTAGTAATGCCATTTGGTTTGACTAATGCTCCAACAATATTCATGGATTACATGAATAGGATCTTTAGGTCATACTTAGATCAATTTGTTGTAGTTTTCATCGATGACATTTTGATTTATTCCAAGAATAAGGTAGAGCATGAAGAACAATTGAGAATTGTGCTACATATATTAAAGGACCGCCAATTGTACGCGAAATTCTCGAAATGTGCATTTTGGTTGAAGGAGGTACAATTTCTTGGTCATGTTATCAGTAAAGAAGGTATTGCAGTAGACCCGAGTAAAGTCGAAGCAGTAACAAAGTGGGAAAGTCCAAAGAATGTTGGTGAGATTCGAAGTTTTCTAGGACTAGCTGGATATTATCGGAGGTTCATCGAAGGATTCTCAAAGATCTCTTTGCCTATGACTCAGTTAACAAGGAAGGGCAAGAACTTTGAATGGACAAAAGAGTGTGAAGAAAGTTTTCAGAAGTTGAAGGAAAGATTGACTTCATCACCAATACTCATCTTACCAGACCCGTTAGGACGATTCGATGTGTATTGTGATGCGTCATACCAAGGTCTTGGTTATATGTTGATGCAAGAAAGGAAAGTGATAGCTTATGCATCAAGACAGTTGAAGGTGCACGAGAGAAACTACCCAACTCACGACTTAGAGTTAGCAACAATTATGTTTGCCTTAAAAATTTGGAGGCATTATCTTTATGGATCAAAGTTCACTGTGTTAAGTGATCACAAAAGCCTGAAGTATTTATTTGATCAGAAAGATCTAAACATGAGACAAAGGCGCTGGATGGAATTTTTAAAGGACTATGATTTTGAGTTACAATATCATCCAGAAAAGGCCAATGTTGTAACAGACGCCTTGAGTCGAAAGAAACTTCATGTATCTGCAATGATGTTGAAGGAAGAAGAGTTGATTAACCAATTCATGGATTTAAACTTAGGAGTACATCATAGTGAAGGAAGTATGTTCATAGGCACTATTGTCGTGTCTAATGAATATCTAAAATGGATTAAAGATGAACAACAACTTGATGACCAATTAATGAATATAAAGGAAACTATCAAAGATGGTCAAAATGGGGATTTTAACATAAGGAGTGATGGAATCCTAAGGTTTGGAGAAAGGTTGTGTATACCTCAAAACCAGGATATTCGAAAGTTGATCTTGGAAGAAGGCCACAAAAGTAAGATGAGTTTTCATCCAGGATCCACAAAGATGTATCAAGATTTGAAGAAAATGTTTTGGTGGTTTGGAATGAAGAAGGATATAGCAGAGTATGTTCAAAGTTGTTTGATATGTCAGAAGGAAAAGATTGAACATCAAAGGCCAACTAGATTGTTACAACCTTTAGATATTCCGGAGTGGAAGTGGGATGGAATAACTATGGATTTTGTAACTGCTTTGCCCAAAACTCAGAAGAAGCATGATGCAATTTGGGTAATCATTGATAGGTTGACAAAGAGTGCAAATTTCATTCCCATCAATCAAACGTTTAGCTTAGAGAGACTAGCTCAGATATATGTAAAGGAAATTGTTAGATTACATGGGATACCTACAAGTATAGTCAGTGATAGAGATCCCAGATTCACATCAAAGTTTTGGCGTCAGTTAGATTTAGAGCTAGGAACCAAACTAAGGTTAAGTTCAGCTTATCATCCCCAAACAGATGGCCAATCAGAAAGGACAATTCAGTCGTTAGAAGATCTGCTAAGAGCTTGTACTCTTGAACACAAAGGAAGTTGGGATGAGTTTTTACCATTGATTGAGTTTACTTATAACAATAGCTTTCACTCAAGTATTGGCATGGCTCCATATGAAGCATTGTATGGACGAAGGTGTCGAACGCCTTTATGTTGGTATGAAGTTGGAGAAAATAATATATTGGGTTCAGAATTTGTGCAACAAACAACAGACCAGGTTAAGCTTATTAGAGAAAAGATGAAAGCTGCACAGGATCGTCAAAAGAGTTATAGTGATAAAAGGAGAAGACCTTTGGAATTTGAGGTAGGAGATCACGTGTTCATTAGGGTAACTCCTAGAGAGGGAATTGCACGAGCAATCAAAACTAGGAAGTTAACACCAAGGTTTATCAGGCCTTTTCAAATTCTACGACGGATTGGACCTGTAGCATACCACATTGCTTTGCCGCCAAACCTGTCTAATCTTCATGATGTATTCCATGTATCACAACTAAGGAAGTATTATCCTGACCCTTCACATGTCGTTTAGCCTGAAAGTGTGGAACTTAGAGATAACCTAGAATATGAGGCTTTACCTGTCAAAATTTTAGATCATCGAATTAAGGAACTTCGTGGAAAGCAGATACCATTGGTTAGAGTTGTGTGGGATGATGTAACTGGTGATTCTACCTGGGAAAGAGAAGAGGACATGCGTCAAAAGTATCCACAAATGTTTTAGGTACGTTAAATTTCGAGGACAAAATTTCTTTTAAGGGGGGGTGGTAATGTAACATCCTAATTTTCCATACCTTAAATAATATATATGATTATAATTGAGATTTTAACATCGCTAATTATTACAAACTAAACATTGAAACTAGCAGCTATAATAATTAATTTATCAACTAATTACTCTTTATTTTATTATTAATATTATTATTCAATTTGAATATCATAGTTTTATTTTACAAACTAAACTTTGAAATTAGTCATTTAAATACTTAATTTTAAGTTAATTAATTATCCATATTATTTTTATTATTATTACTTTTTTTGTTTTGTTATTATATTATTTGATGTTATTTGATTTGAATAACACTATTTTACTCTACAAACTAATCTTAAAAAAAATAGTAAATAAAATAACCTTAAGTTAATAAATGTATTAAATAATTATCCTTGTTGTTGTTATTATTATTATTATTATTATTATTATTATTATTATTATTATTATTATACTTATCATTTCATTTTATAAAAGAAATATATTTTATTTTTCTATTAATATTCTACATGATCATATGTCATGAAATAGTAGAAAATCAAACTTCCATACATTTCTCACCAACTATTTTCACAAAGTCATATTAGAACATCTATAAAACTATTCATGCAAGACTTGTAAATATTTGATAAAGACATATTTATAGCAAGAGTTGAAAAGTTAGAAAGCATGGGCAAAAGGAGATAAATTTATATTATTTTAATATCTTACAACTAGTATAAATAGGGGTGTTTCTCACCCCATTTTCATTCATTCATTCACAAATCATATTTCTTACCTCTTTATTTCCTTCTTTCTCTAGTTTCTTCATATAGAAGTATTAGTTTTAGTTGTCGAAGTTTTCACGGTGTCAGTTTGTAGTTTTTAGAGTTATTTTGGGGTCAAAGTTCTTCTAAAGTTTTAAAGGAGTTTGATACGTCAAAGTTCTGCTCAAATCATTTTCATAAGTAACCGGTAAGCCGTTATAATTTAATTATTTTAATTATGTTATTTATATAAAAGTTATTTTAAGATTTCGATTTAAATTTCCGTTCAGACGTCGAGATATTGAACTTATAAAGTCCAAGATAAATTTTACCATTTTAAGTTGTTATAATGTCCAAGTATTATTATAAAATTCAAATGTTATTAGGAATACACTCTTGATAATTTTCTAAAACAAATAAATCCAAACGGGAGTATAGTCTAATTTATACTTGAATTTAATAACAATTTAAATATAGTGGAGGTTATTATTAAATATTTTAAATAAATAAATATTTTAATTTGTAACGGGATTATGTTTATTTAACCGTAAATTATATTCTAATTATTTTATAAATTTCGTACAATTCAACGATTATCATAAATTAGGTTCTGGGCAAACATCAGAGAAAACGCTCGTGGACTTTCAACAACGATCAACAACAAAAGGTGGGGGCAAGGTCTCGTATACGTTGGGACGGTTAGCGTAAAATAGCTTAATATATATATGTGTGTAGTGGTGACCCAAGCCCTACTAGCGATAAATAAGTAAGGAGAGCCTATTCTCGAATAATGTTTTTCCCAAATCACTAAGCGAGGTTATGCCGACCTTAATTATTTATCATAAGAATGATCTATGAAAATTTGAGGTTGTATTGTGCTTACATTGTTTGATTAATTGTCTAATTGTTTATTTTATTTATACTTGAATGATTGTGATTGATAGACTAAGAAAATGATCTATTAAGGAGAGAAATAACAACATTGATTAGATATTAAGTGTTAGATCCCCAATGAAATAAGGGAAGTTGGATACATTGAGTAGTTGTATTCGGTTGGGTTCTGGCTAAGGAAAAGACTTGATTGACCATGTCCTTTACGATCCACCTCTCTTACCTGGGAAATCAACCATACATTATTCACTGTATAAACTGAACTGATTATATAGAGATAAGGATCACGCCAAGGAGAAATAGACAAGACATTAATGGATTTGGCAATCAATTGAAGTAATTAGATAATAAGTATGACCTGAAAGGTTGATAAGATATTTCCCAAATATTAACTAAATACTTATGGTTGAGAGTTGCTACAAGATGGTTGAGTGATTATATAGACATGCATTGAGGAATGTGTAAGTCCACTGCCGTGCGGTATGGGACGTACGAGGTTGATCAGTCGCCTACAATCCCAACGAGGATTATTATTTATGCATGCTAGGCAAGACGAGGGTCTTGGCCTGAATCCTCAGGGACGATCGACTTATAACACCTGGACTCTATGTGAAGTAGGTGGCGTAGCTCTTGGTAATTGGGAGTACGTTGGTGGCATGTGGTCTTGTGATATCTGATCTTGGTAAATGGGATAGGTATCATTGACAACGTTTAGTGGCCTGAAGTCAGCATATAGTTCAGGGATGCATTAGATAAACACTTATAGAGTATAGGTAAATATGGGATAAAGATACGCTTGTTCGAATAATTGTGGTTGTCATATATATATATATATATATATATATATATTACTATTTTACATCTTATTCCTACTTTTAAACTTGTACGTAAATCTTAGCCCTATATTCTTTTTGTCTTGCATCTTTGGATTGATCTATGACGATCAGGCGACGAGCTAAACCATTTAGGAGGGAAGGCTATGGAGTGACAGATTACGATAATGTCAAGGCTGAAGGTTGCTAGCGTTTTTTCAAACGCTTATCACATCGTTACTACTACGTAATATTATATACAGTCAATATAAGTGTCAGTCCTGTTGGACTTAGGAGGTCCTTCTATTAAGCTTTCTTTTGATTTCCTTCATGTACTTTTATTTTAAGTTTTATCTATGTGGCAAGGCCACTAGTCTTAACGGTGTCAAACTTTATGTAAAACGTATTTGAAGCATATATATGTGAAGTAGTATATTTTAATTAATTTAGTCTTGTTATTTAAAATTTTTAAATTTTCTGTATTTTATTTTAGAATTTCACTAATGTGACATAGGCTGTCTCAATTGGGGTCTTACAGCTGTCCCTATTTAAGGACATTCTAACTAAGGAGGAGAAGGTTAAAATCTTCGTATTGACTCAGTAGAATGGGCTTAAATAACAACATATAAAAACAAATTTTGGTCCCTAAGAGACCTCATGATGCATATGATATGAATGTAAAATAAACTCTCTGTGGGGAAATATTGCCACAAAGGAAAATAATTCAGAGAGACTGAAAGTCCGCAGGAGCATTTTGCATTCTGTAAGGAGAACTCATTGGGGAGACAAAGACTCTGGGGGATAAAGGTTTATGCGTAGGCCAGGCTACGACTTAAAAACTGTTGGGGACTAGAGGAATTCCATGAAAAATGGAAAGATTCAGTCGGGGGAACAAAGGAACGTCTACAGGGGAAACGGGTAGATCAGAATAAAACTGAAATACTCGAACCATGCAGGCGATTTCACTAAGGAAATACGCACTCAACTCAACTAGGGAAGAAATAAACTTCAACACAGGAGGAGCATAAATCTATTATTCACTACCTGTTACTGGGTAAGGAGATAATAAAAATCTGACAGAGAGGACATCCATCACCGGTTAGGGTAAACATATCAAGGATGACTCGCTGAGGGTCGCCAGGGAGTGTATTCACTATCGGTTATTGGGTAAGAATAGAATCACTGGGGAAAAGCTGAAAATAGGATTTACAACTACCGGTTACTGGGCAGAAGACCAAAGAGAGAGAATATTCGTCACTAATTAAAGTGAACATATCAAGGATAGACTCAGAGGAAAGAAAATTTGTCGCCGGCTAAGATGAACATATCAAGGATAGTCTTGCATGGGGATGTTAAGGAGGATACCCGTCATCGGTTAAGATGAACATATCAAGGATAAACCACCTGATCAACAAAAAGTAGGAATTACATCTATCGAATGCTGGATAGAATACCATCAAAGAGAATATTAGGGGTTACTTTTGCTGGGTATTAGGCGAGAAGTAACTAACTGCAAACTAAGAAGAATACTACCAGTTACTGGGTAATAGACTCTTAGGAGACCAAAAATATCTGTCTAGGTAAGATCTAGAAAGAAATGGTCAATAAAGACTCAACCCAATGAGTATATAACTCAAGGGGAGTGATTCCATCCAGATAATCAACTGGGGAGGAAACTGAACTAATAACCATCCACTAGGAAACAAACTCGGTGGGGAAAGGAGAAAGGTTAAAGTCTTTCTGCTTAAGGGGATGACACTCTACAATTGAAAGAGGACAGACACACCAAACTTGCATGGGGATAAAGTACAACCATGACAGAGAATAAAATTACAAGAATCTCAAAGTGTAATGATGCGATAAATAAATTATATGAGTTTATATGTATATATAATGATTATGTTGACAAAACAATCGCAAAGGATACAAAAATGTCGCAAATTTGAATCACCGATACAATTCTCGACCAATCCAAAAAAGAGGGAAACAACTGCTGGAGAAAAGACCAAACATCTCAAAAGCTCGACCCTAGTTGGGGGAGAAGATAGGATATCGGCTGAGGAAACTGCTACTAACTTGGCATGGAATTTTAGGTCAACACCATATCAAATGGGAGACAACCCTGCAGGGGGATCAAATACAAATAACTGCTTAGAAACCAGGAGAGAAATCTGACTGGGAGCGAATCTGATGGAGATTGGCGGGGAAACCAAAGGTCTGCCGAAATCATGTGAATTGCTGCAATGAATATTCGTACTCAGCTAGGGAACAATCATAAACTCTGCTGGGGATAACGGAGAATTAATCATCTGGGGAAACATCATGCTCCCACTAACACTAGTCATGACATCATCAAAACATCATACTCCCCCTAAAGTATCTCACAGTCATGAAAGCATCAAAACATCATGCTCCGAGTAACACTAGAACATAGGCAAGAATTACTCCCCTTCCATTAGTACTCCCCCTCAAGGGGAAAAAGGCATAACTAGGCATAGACAAAAGAGATCAAAATACGAAATAACCATACCACACCACTACTCCCCCTTTTTAGCCAAAAAAATGACAAACAACCACAAAAGTAGCAGAGAAAAACTAAAAACAGAGGTAACAGAGCATACGAAAAATTATGTTACAGACCAAAAGCACTAAAAGAGCTCAAATATGCGGGGCATAACCCATAAAACAAATACAGAAGCAATAATCAAACCATATCAGATGTTAGAACTGACATTTGTTTCAGTAGCAGCATCTGCATCAACATTCTTATCCTTTGAGGTTGAGTTGGCAGTTTCCTTACCAGATGTCATGACAATGTTTGGAAAATGTGTCCCTACAAACAACCTATAATGCAAGGATAAAAGATATTCCCTCTTACTAGATGCATCAGAACTGATCAAGATCCCAGGGTGTTGACACAAAATTATTCCATAAATTAGAGAGGAAAAAGCAATAGGCACTTTCACAGTAAAAGTACTAACATGCTTCAGGGTTTTCTCAAAGACATAAGACCCAAAGTCAAACTTGGTTTTAGTTCCAACAATGTAAATGAATTTACCCAAACATGTAGCTATGGTTGATGTGTGATTTTTAGGAATCCAATTGGAAGATCATATCCTATGAAGCATATCATACTTCACACTTAACTTGCTCATTCATAGCTTGCCCTTTCTTGGCCATTGAGACACCTGTTTGGAAGTGAGTTCTTTGCAAACAATGTTATCAATTACTTCTACTATAGCCTTCTCATCCTCACACCTTCCCATAAACCTGTTAATCACCTCAAGAGAAAACTCCATAGATCTACCTCTCACATACACCTTTATGTACTCCTTACTCTTCTTATTGTCACAATCCGTAGGAATGTTCACAATGAACTCTTTTACTAGCATTCCATAACACTTACCAAACCCAACAACACTCTTCATTAATCCTGCATTCTCAATAAGACTTACTGCCTCCTTACATTCAAGGGCATCCTTCCCAAGTTCTCTTTCCAAATCCAACCTCATTTGGTACACAAACTTCCATTTTTCAATATTCTCAACAAAGTGAAAATAGATGTTGTCAATGGGAACTTCAGGCACATTAGTAGGGGCTTTTTTCCCAACAACTTTCTTTAGAGGCATGATGTCTTGGACATTCTGTTCGACATCATACTCAGAGTCCCTTGAAGGTACTTCCTTCCTTTTCTTAGTAGGAGCCATAACCTTGCTCCAACCTTTAGCAGGTCCAACAACAACACTTTTCTTGGGAGCCTTAGATGGCTTGATTGCATATGCAACACTCATCCCTGTTATATTCCTTAATCTTTTAGCAATACTCGGAGCCAATCACTTTCCAATAGGCTCATCATCAAAATCTAGATCATCAACATTTACAATATTAATAGACTTATCCTTCTTCACACCAGTAATATCTTTTTCTTCAGACAAATTTTTCTCCTCCTCAACAGACATATTTTTATCATCATATTTATCTTTCTTACTATAAACTGGAGTTTCGTGCACCACTAAATGGAGGGAAGAGAAAATATTATTTGCACGCCTTCACATCAGTAATTTTTATAACTCTTAAAATATGCAAATTCTCAATTCGCCCCTTAACTTCTCAAACTGATTTTCATCCAAAGTTTTAGTAAATATATCATACAGTTGCTTCTCAATAGCCATATGCTTAAGAGTAACAATTTTGTCCTCAATAAGATCCCTAATAAAATGATGACGAATATCAATATACTTTGTCTTGCTATGTTGAATGGGATTCTTAGATATATTGATTGCACTCAGATTGTCACAACATAATGTCATGGCATCCTGCTTGACATTATATTCCTTTCCCATTTCTTTCATCCAAATCAATTGAGAGAAACTTCTTCCTATTGTAATATACTCAACTTCAATAGTAGACATGGACATACAATTTTGCTTCTTACTGAACCAAGATATAAGATTATTTCCCAAAGAGAAGCATCCTCCAAAAGTATTTTTTTTCTCATCAGCATTAATCCAAAATTCATCAGTCAAGGCCTTCTTCACATTTTTAGGTTCAGACTTTGAGACAAAGCAAGCATTAAATATCACATCTCTGGATCTAATGGTGATCCCTTCATTAAGATTTACAATAATGAGTTCCTTTGGATGATCTTTTTGAATTCTGATAGAGGGATCTTTGTTGGCTTGAGGGTTATCTGATTTAGTCCTTACTGGCTCAATGTTAGACTCAATGTCCATATTTATCATACAGTCTGTAGCAGAAAGGTTTTATATGTCCATATTTACCATAATAATTACATTTCCAAGGAAAAACTTGACTTTAGTTTGAGTTTCTTGATGTCTGGCAGGATGTTGTAACATTTGGTCGGACATCATGGCCTCATACTTCCTTTCTGGAGGAATAAATTTTGTCACTGGGGTTTTTCCTTGTTTGTTTTGATGTTGGTAATTAAAACCTATACCTTTTAAGTTTCCAGCCCCTCTTCCAACTTGAAAAATTTGATCTAGTATATCAGACCCATTGTTCAACATTCTTATGGATTTGGTCATGTTTTCAAGTTTAGAAGACAATAGAGTTACCTCATTTTCAAGATCAGTAACAGTAGATAAAAGTTTCTCTTTTTCAGCTTGTATTTGAGATATGATTCTCTTATGCTCTTCTCCTGTCTTGCAGACCTCTTCCTTTCTGACACAAAGTTCTTTATAGGAAGCAACCAATTCTTCATAAGAGACATCCTCATCACAAGAATCTTTATCAAATTCATATCTACCAGTGAAAGCTGTAACATGCTTAGCAGTTTCATCATCAGTTTCACCTTCAGAATCATCAGACCAATAAACAGACAAGCCCTTATTTTATTTCTTGAGATACGTGGGACATTTTGGTCTAATGTGACCAAAACCCTCACATTCACGACACTGAATACCTTTTCCTTGATTAGGCTTTTCTTTTGTTCTTGATTTTCTTTGAGAATCATTGTTCTTACTGATGTTGAATGACATGTTCTTGACATTAGGTCTTGACTTCCTATCCATTTTCTTCAACACCTTATTGAATTGACTCAAGAAGCACAATGGCATTATAAATTCTCTCATCAGTCTCGAAGTCACATTGATCCTCTTCATCCTCAGTATTGGAGATAAAAGTTTTTCTCTTGTTCTTCTTTTCAGATCTATCACTGATAGTGAATTCAAAGGTTTGAAGTGACCCAATAAGCTCATCCGCTATCATGTTGCAAATGTCTTGGGCTTATTCAATAGTTGTGAGCTTCATGTCAAACTTCTTAGGCAACAATCTGAGAATTTTTCTAACCAACTTCTCTTATGACATCTTCTTTCCCAAGGCACTAGATGAATTAGAAATATCAAGAATATTCATGTGAAAATCATGAATACACTCATCATCTTTCATCTTAAGATTCTCAAATTTGGTGGTGAGAAGTTGAAGTCTTGACATTTTTACTTTTGATGTGCCTTCATGAGTGGTTCTGAGGATTTCCCATGCATCTTTGGCCATAGTACAAGTATTTATTAACTTAAATATATTTTTGTCAACTCCTTTGAACAATGCATTCAAAGCTTTGGAGTTTCCAAGAGAAAGTCCATCTTCTTCCTTTGACCAGTCCTCTTCAGGCTTCAAATTAGATTTGTCCTTCCCATCTTTGTCATGCACCACAAGATGTTCCCAACCTTTGATAACTACTTTCCAGGTCCTTCTATCCATAGATTTTAGAAAAGCCATCATATGTGCCTTCTAGTAATCATAGTTGGTGCCATCCATAATAGGTGGTCTGTTGACAAATACTCTTCCCTTGTTCATAGTACCATAAAATTTCTCTCTGGAGCTCACCCAAAACAGAACAAGGTGCATACTCTGATGTCAATTGAAATTCGGGTATGCATATAACATATGTCGTATACGATGCCATGACACCAGGATAAAGACATGACACACCATAAACTAGTACGCATATAATAGATGTCATATACGATGTCACGACACCGGGATCAAGACATGTCACACCAGAAACAATTACATTGTTAAAGTAAATAGCAAGAAGTAAATAACACATGTCAATTGTTAACCTAGTTTGGTGCAACATCACCTACATATGTGGGCATACAAGCTAGGAAGGAAATCCACTATAATAGTATTAGTTTGAAATTCTAAACAACCTCTGGTTTTACAAACTTCTCACCTAATCACTACCCTTGGAATTTCTGTCTAAGACTCTCCTAGATATGAGACCCTTCTCACTTACCTTCAATCATACAACAGTGATAGAAACTTCTAACAATAAACAGAAGACACACTTCCAATGAAACATAATCCACTCTTTCTTAAAAGCTTATGAGTGATTCACAATTACAACTCAAAAAACTCAGTCCAATTCAAGCATTTAAGTGATACAATAATGGCTCACAAATAACAATGAACAAATTAAACCCTAACAGAGATTATCACATATGCAACTTAATTGTTTTCTTAGGTTTAGAAACTTCCTTTAAATAGCCCCAAAAAAGCATGGGCTTCGGGCTAAAAAAATAGCAGATCAAAACAAACCAACTCAAATTAAATCTGATCAAATCAAATCTGATGTCTCCTTAAATGTTTTGACATCTATTATGCATAATCAAATATAATGTTTCCTTGAATGTTTTGACATTTATTATGCACAATCTTATGCAAAATCACATATAATGTTTCCTTAAATGTTTCGACATCCATTCTGCACAATCCTTTGCAGGATCAATTTAAATGTTTCCTTAATTTCTTTGACATCCGTTCTGCATAATCTTCTGCAAAATCAAATCAAATCTGGTCTAATGACTCCTTAAATGTTTTGACAACCATTCTTAGAAAACCTTACACAACTGGAACCGATCTTTGAGCTTCTAAAAAAAGCACTTTGAACCGCAAAATGCGTGAAACAAATCATCAAAGAATCTTCACAAATCTCACGTTTCAAAACAAAATTTCCAAGAATGTAAAACCACAGCATGCCACGATGTCATACAAGCATGTCAAGAAATCTTGTCCAACATCTTGTTATTTCACTTGTTTTAACAAAATATTGTCAATCACAATACAAACAACCTAACACTAGGCTATCTTAGAATTAAAAAATTGGTGTCACTTTGATTTTTTCCTTAGAATTTAGGTTTAGAAATCCTTGTGCCCGAGTTACAATTGAATTTTACCATGATTGATTAAGTTGATCAAAGTGTTATTTGATCAACTAAATCCTTTGATAATTTGCTTATTCCCTTGGTCTATTCAAGTGATCAAAAACCTATTGATCTTGATAAGACTTGTCCTCTGTACTAGAGCTGCATTGGATATTCCAAGACCTTAACTCAAGTTCAAGACGTCACATTCAAGTCAATACAAGTAAGATACAACATTGTAGACATACTGGAGACTGGATTACTATTCAAGTACAACAGAGGTCCCGCTTCAGCAACTTGTCAGTTACAATTCGAACTGCACACCACAAGCCTTAAGTAGTAGAGAAGGGATGAGAGGGAGATTTCATATTATTATTCTGAATATCTTTGGGTACGGGACGAATGACTTAGTTGCTCAGAGTATTCACATCTACTCATAGACTTTAGTGCAATTCAAATCAAATAATTGTCAAGTCTTATTCCCTACAAGCAATACTTCAACCATCTCCAACAACAATACACTTCCTCTTTGGAATTACCCTTTCCTTGGTTAATCATCGATTCTTGGTTGAAAGATAATTTTATCTTCTTTCCTTGGTTAATCACCGATTCTCGGTTAAAAAACCATCTTCTCTCTTTTTGGGTTAATCACTTCTTAGTTAACATACCCTTTCATTGGTTAATCATCGATTCTAGGCTAAAATACCATCTATTCATTTCCTTGATTAATCACCGATTCTCGGTTAAAAGACCATCTTATCTTCTTTCCTTTGTTAATCACCGATTCTCGGTTAAAAGACCATCGTCTCCTTTCCTTGGTTAATCACCGTCTATCGGTTAAAATACCACTTTCTCTTTCTCTTTTGGTTAATCACTGCCTATTAGTTAAAATGCGATTTTCTCTTTCTCTTTTGGTTAATCACAATCTATCGGTTAAAGCACCATTTTCTCTTTCTCTTTTGGTTAAGCACCGTCTATCGGTTAAAATACCATTTTATCTTTCTATTTTGGTTAATCACTATCTATCGGTTAAACTACCATTTTCTCTTCCTCTTTTGGTTAATCATCGTTTATCGATTAAAATACCATTTTCTCTTTCTCTTTTAGTTTATCACCTATTCTCGGTTAAAATAGCATAGACTCTTACCTTTCTCTTTGGGTTAATCATTGAGTCTCAATTAAAACACCCACCTCTCCGGTTTAAACACCACATTTGTCCCTTCTTGGTTATAACATAATTTCTATCACTTCGATCACCTTTTTTCTTTTTTCACCCTTATTTCTATGAACTATGGAGCTCTGATTTTGTCATTACACGATGAGAATACGTAGGCACAAGGGTTTGAATCCTTGGTGAGCACATTAATTATTAAACATCTTTTCCCTTTTGTTATTTGCAAGTAATTTTTAGATAATACCACCCATTAGAGCAAAGAACAATCAAAATGGTTCTCGTTGAGTACAACAAATATGAGAGGTGCTAATACCTTCCCCTTGCATAATTGGCTTCCTTACCCCTTTTCTCTCCCCCTTGGGTTTTATCGATATTTTCCCTTTCCTTCGGGAATAAATAAAATTTGGTGGTGACTCTGTTGTCTCTTCGAGTGTGCGATGCACTTAGGTATTTTTCGCGGTGCGATAGTTGACGACTTTGTTGGGGAGTCCTTGCTCTTGCAAGAGAGAGTCAAGCCTAGTTTTATTTGCTTCTTTGTTTGTTTGGGTGTTTATCTTTACGCTTTACTTGCTTTATTGTTATGTTATTTATTGAATTCTTTATTGCTTTAAATATTCACGTTTACTCCGGATAGCTGTTATATATACTCTCTGTTGGGTTAGGATGATGTTACATGAGAGAAGCTCCATACCCGAGCTTGAGTATACACACATGATTGACTCATGGATAATCGTGTCTATCTGCGTTTCGCGCATTGGGTTGACACGAGACCCACACCCAGACTAGGTTCACTTGGAAGTACCTTTATCCTACGAGAATTCGCTACGATAGGGTATTTTCATTTGGATTGATGACTCCGGGATACCTTTTAGAGACTACCTTTTGAAGACTATAACCTACTTGTGAGGGGGATATGGGTTTTTCTACAAGAAACCAAGACTCTACATACCTTGATCATCATGTATACGTCAGACCTTTGAACCTGCATCGAGCAGTATGTGCAGACGATCCAGAATATGTTGTGCTTTTAACTGACATTATTGCATATTATTAATGCATCATCATATATACCTAACTTTTGAACCTAAGTTATTGCATCATCTAACCTTCGAATCAATGGATGTTGCATATCTAATTGCATTCCACCCACAACATATGCATACATTCATGCATTTGCATTTCATACATACAAGCCAGAAAGCTCACCTTTTTCCTTCCTTAACCAGAAAAAATGACGACTCTCCAACACAGATACTTCACAAGAGCTAATAGACGGAAAATCATGGATGATGTTGAACAAGAGAATTCTACTTATAAGGAGACCTTGGACTAGATCTAGAGCCAAATGAATCAGTGTCAAGGTAAGGTGAACTCCATCCTAGAGTACCTTCATACTCAAAAAGAGGCTACCACTTATGTTGTCATCGAAACTCCTATTGAGAATGCTGCTTAACCTATCCCGAATCAACCAGGCTCTGTTCCAGGGCCCAATGTGCATCCTGATGTATATCCCTAGGGCATGCCTCAGAACTTTGTTCCTAAGACTGCTAATAGGGGTGCCTTCATTCCTTATCAGCCAACGCATGTGCATGCGATCACTAGGAATTATGTTGTTCATCCATGGGGAATGCCTCCCCGTCTATCTCCTGAATTAGTGGCCATTGACAATAATGAGGAACAACCTCAACAGACTCCAGTGCCTGTAACTGCCGAGACACATGATGAAAATGAGCCTTAATACAGGGGCCCTCCCATTCATGTTCAAATTCCTTCTCAAGTTGCTTAACCTACTGCTCAGGACCCATATCAAGGTGTCCAATTTGGAATGCCTTTTGCCCATTCTGGGGCACATTCTGTTGTTGTACCCCTATTTTCTTATCCTGTGGAACCCTATGCTTCGTATATGGTCAAACATGGTCATACTATTAGTCCTGGTGCAATGTATCATACTCAAATATTTCCTCAGTTTGCTTCTCTACCAAATCATGCTCAGACTACTTCACAAGCTACTTAACTTCTTAATCCCCCAGACTTATCTATAAGGCCAACCTACCAATAAGAATGTTCCTGATTCAATTCAGAGCAAGCCTGCTAATTATCAGTCACTAGATGAAAGAATCAGGGCTATTAAAGGGTTTTCCGCTTACGGTATAAATGCAAAGGAGTTGTGTCTGGTACCAAACATGGTTCTTCCTTAAAATTTTAAGATTCCTGATCTACCAAAATACAAAAGGATTAACTATTCGAGAAGCCACATCATTATGTACTGCAGGAAGATGGCTTCCTGCATTGATAATGACGTGTTGCTTATCCATTGCCTTCAGGATAACATGTCTGGGGATTCTCTTGATTGGTATATGGGCCACGAGCGTAGCAAAATCCGATCATGGAAAGATTTGTCTGAAGTATTTTTGAAGCAATATAAATACAACCTGAACATGGCTCCCACCAGGTTACAATTGCAAAATCAAGCTCAAAGAACCAACAAAACTTTTAAAGAATATGCTCAAAGATGGCGTGAAATGGCTTCATGTGTTCGAGCTGTGCAACCAGACACATAATTGGTTGATATTTTCATGGGCACTCTCCAGGGTTTGTACTTTGGGAAAATGGTCGGTAGTTCATCTTCCAACTTTATTGATGTTGTAACAATTGGAGAACGCATTGAAAATGGGCTGAAAATTGGGAAGATCTACGGTGTTGCTGATTATCAGAAAGTGGCCAAGAAACCACAAGGTAGCTTTGCTAAGAAAAGGGAAGGGGATGCAAAGCCGTGATGGCAAATGTCCACCCTTAATTTCAAGATCCTATGGCTCCCATGCCATACTATCCCTATCCATATATTGCTGCAAACCAGTATTAGCAACCACCTCAGAATAATAAAAACCAAGGTCAAGTGTAGAATAGACGCAGTGATAGAAGGCATACCCATATTGATAAGATCCATGTACCATACACATAATTACTACCCTATATCGTCCATGTGGGGGAAATTATTCTGAAAGAGATTCCGCCTGTTGTCTTCCCTTATCACCCAAAACATAATCCTAGCGTGTCGTGCGCATTCCATGCCGGATACATTGGGCACGCCACCGAAGATTGCATAGTCTTCAAAACCAAGGTATAAGAGCTCATCGACTAGAAGATTTTGTATTTCTCTGAGGAAAAGCCCAACGTGAAAACTAATCGTCTACCTACCCATGATGGGTTGGAGGTGAACCTCGTTATTGAATAGGAATGCACATAAATGGTTAGAGGGGTTGCATCTGTGGGTGAATATTAACGCTAATCACGCCATCGATCATTTTGTCGTTCAATCATTTTCATTTGTAAATTTTTTTGTTTTTTAAGTATTGTTCACTTGTAAAACTTGTCTATTTTGAAATGATAATAATAATGAAATTAGTATGCATGTTTTGAATAAATACATTTGTATGCACTCATATTTATTTTATCAGTATCAAACTTTTGTTTAAGCAAAATCAAAAGGAGAATGATGAAAATGATGATACACGAAACTACTGATTGTACGCTTTTGAATAAAACCTTGTTGACGATGTAAGGTATTGTTTCAAATCCCCAAACACCCAAGGTATAAGGAAGAAAATCCCTAGTTAACCCCTTTGGATTAAGTAGTAGGAGTTTCTTTTTGAACGAAAAAATCCCTTAATCTTGACCAATGGCAAGGTAGTCTTCACTTAGTTTAACCATGCGTTCAAATTTCCAAAAAGAAGTATCCCATCTAAGGATTCACCACATCTTATCCCTCACGGGAGGTCGAGAATCACAAATCCATAATGGTTGTCCCTCACCAACAAAATGAACGAGTCAGTCACAACCCTTTCAACAATCAAATGAACAAATGTCACACGATTTGTTCCAGCAAAATGAGAAATGCAAAAAAAATAAAATTAAAAGAAAGTCCACTAAGTCGAAAACTGGAAAACAAGTGACTTATACAAATATTATTACATCTCGGTGACCTGGAAACTCGAAAGATCAGTCTAGTCAAAAGTCGGGGAAAGAAAAAACAAAAGAAAAACAAAGGATCAAAGGAAAATTCTCAGCAAGAACAAATTCGTGTGACTACAAACAAAAAGCAAAAGGTGGGTGACTGCCACTCTAAAAACCTTATTAGTTCCTTAACCATCACTTCTACTACTCAGAGTCCTTTTTGAGAAGTGAACGCTTGTGTCAAATTAGCTGAATGTAAGACTGGATAACATCAAGGAGAATGGTGTGTTAAAATAAATTTTGAGCCATAAATCATTTTCTTTCTAAAACCGTGAACTAGGACACGTTACAACCTTTAAAATACCTAATTGAAGCAAGGTTTATTTAGAAAGCATATTATGGTAAGATCATGCCATAGATGACTCTTACAAGATTTGCTTATCATTTGTGTTGGTATTGATATGTGTAAGACCCTAATTTTGACCCTAAGATCCCTCATGGCATCATATCATTTGCTCAGTGCCTTGCCTCAAGGATCATAGCATGTTTAGCTCCTATACCCTAGGGTTGGAACTTGTGTGAGTTGGTTTGAGACCCCCAAGAATGCTTGAATTGTATATTATTGCTTTTCTTATTTTGTTTACTAACCAACAACACAAAAACATGTCACTAACATCTTTTGTTTTGTAGCTTGAGCAATCATAAGATCCAAGGCTCCTAGATGGTCCTTATACTCAAAGAATGGTCAGGTGAAGTTGAAAGCAAGCATGACAATGGTTCACAAAGATCTCAATTCCATATATGCCTCCCAAGTATCTCAATTTGTCAATTTGATCAAAGCAAACCAAGGGGCTTGAGGATTGTTTCCCAAGGAAACCCTAATTCATCTGTGCATCAACTGTGCCTTGCTCATGAAGCAACCTCAACCCATGATCAAATAAAATCAAGGTAAGTTATTTCATTCATTATTTCATGCATATTTGAGCTTATTTGAGTGTCCTCAATCATCAATTCATCAAGGTTTGAAGTGTGGACTTGAGAAGTTGATCAATCAATTCATCTAACTATTTTGAAATACATTGAGACCTAACTTTTGATGTGTTTGTAAAATGAAGATGACCCCAAGAGAAAAAATGTTCTTAATAACCATATGAACAACGTTCATGTTCATCGAAAATTTATTTGAAGCTTGTAAGGTCATCATACATTTCAAAACATTATAGGTCATTTTGACTGAAACCCTAATTTTGGGTCAAATTCCCAAGGATCTAACTCACTCATTTTTCATGATTTTGAGGTGGGATCAAATGCATTGGAAATTTTAAGATGTATACTTCATTGTTTATGTTGAACAAATTTTCATAATCCAAAAATAAATACATGTTATAATGCAAAACATCATAGGTCACTTTGGACCAAAGGCATTGAAATATGAAAAAGTCCAGCTTCAAGTGCCCATAACTTTCTCATAACAAATCCAAATGATGCATAATTTAAGTCCAAATTGAGTGTCTTGAAAGGATCTAGAACTTTTATGTTGAAGGTTTTGTCATTTGGAGTATTCATCATTGAAACAAAAGGGCTTGAAGTTGGTCCATTTTGGAAATTTTCACATGCACATGTTTTGCACCATGAACTTTATGACCAATTTTCACTAATTTCCCAATTCCAAATGAAGTTTTGTTCAACATAACAATTGATCCTCGTGTCAATACCTTTCCAACCATTACCCATAAGGCCATGTTTTATTTTGGGAATATGTATTTTCGAAGAGGAGAAGATTTTGGTGCAATTATGGAAATTTTGTCAAACTTCATGCATAAGCCAAACATTCACATGTACACGTCCAAACCAGCTCAGTTGCATTTCAGCTTGCCAAATCAATTAGATTTGGGCCCTCCATGCGCCTGTACAGGCCCATGCATGGAGGCCCTTATCATTCATGCACACAAAATTCTCATGCTTGCAACTTGCATTTGCTATAAATAGAGGTGCATACCATTATCATAAACAAACCTTAAGGCGTCTGATATGCTGCAAAACTCCATCCAAACCTCACTTTAAAGGAATTTCTCTCTTTCATTTCAAAATTTCAGATCCAATTTTAAACTTCATTGGTTGATCATTGGACTTAAAATTCCTCGGCCTTGCTTCATCTTCATCCCAAGAGCAAACTGCAATCAAGAATTATGAAGAATCATGCTCCATAGATCTACATTTCAGAGGTGGATGTTCTAACTTTTTTTCTTCGAAACTCATTGATTCTTGCTTGTTTCTTGTGTTTATAGGTTTGGCTGAAGTCCTCTCATCAGAGGCATTGGAATTGTGTCTTTAATTTTGCAAATCTATTGAGTTCAGGTTGAACACCATTATTTTCCACCTCTGATTTCTCTTCCTATGAGGATCTAGAGTGAAAACCAATGGTACAGGGGTGATGTACATCACCCTAGCTTTCCAATGATATGAGGATCGCCTATTTTTATTGAGATTTGTGGACCTGCAAATGTCACCGGAAAATGCAAGCTCGCCGGAGAAGACGGTGGTGTACACCACCGTCTCTTTGCCAGATTAATTGTGAGCCCCTGGATCTGATCTCCAGTTTATATCATAGCCATCAGATCTTATGACTTTTTTAAATGCAAGGCGTTTCTCATTGACTTGGACTCATGGTGAGCGTGCACATGTGGACCATTAGATGTGCCAGGTCAATTAATGAGATTCAATCCAACGCACATGGTTTTTTTTCTATTTTCTGATTTAATCCATTTTATTTCTTTTATTTCATTTTATTTCAAAAAATCATAACTCTTTCATTTTAATTCCAAAAAATATGGGACCAATTGCATTATTTCTCTTTTTAATTCTAGTTTCTAAAAATGATTTTTAATATTTTTTATTTTATCATTTGATAGTTTTTGTGAATTTTCTCTTTTCTGGTTATTTTTAATTCATTTTAAATAGTTTCCAATATTCAAAAAATACACAAATATTTTCTTAACCTCTTTGAATGAAGATGAATCTATGAAAATATTCTCATCAATTTATTAATTGATTTGAGATTTATTTGAGATTTTAGTTCAATTAGGTTATTTTTTATTCATTTTTAATTGATTAAAAATAGTTTCTGGTTTCTAAAAATGCTGAAATTTTTTGTCAAACTTTGTTTGACCTTGTTGAACTTAGGATGATCTATTTGGACTTTTCAAAGTTGATTTGAAATGGATTTGAAGTTTGACCTTTAATTGTTTATTTTAGTTCAAGTATTATTTTAATTTTGAAAAGTACCAAAAATATTTTATTTGTTTCTTGACTTCTAAGTTTCATTTTGCTTCTGTTTACTAGTGTTTGACCTTGATTCCATTTATCTTTGGTCAATGTACTTTGCTTATTTCATTTGAATTTCAATACATGTATATTCTTATTCATCTTCTTCTTCATCTTTTTCTTTTTGATCAATGAGTTAAAGATTGGTGGTTAGCCTTGATGTATAGGAGGTTTAACCTTCCTTGATTCAAATCTAATTCATCTTGATCAAAGATCAAGTGAATGGCTTTGCATTAAGGATAAGTTGCTTCTTGATCAAGCAAAAAACCTAAATCAATACAAGATCATTCTTCTTTTCTTTTGGCATGGCAATTTGTAGGAGCTTGGCTTACTAGTCAAGGTCTCTAAATTGTGTTTATTGCCTATATTTTTATTGACCAGCCTCAGATAGGTGTGACTACTACATTAGTCCACTTACGATTGCTTAACATAGCGCTAAATTGCCTTCTGGCATACTAACACTAACTATTGACCATTAACTTTTAATTCAAGTCATTTAATTCTTGCAATTTACTTTATGCAATTTAATATCTTATACATATTATTCATTTGCTTTTTCCCTTTGCTCACTTGAGCTCATGTTTATGTTAATGCAATTTGCCTTTTGCTCACTTGAGCACATAATTGTGTATATACTATTGTGCTTGTTTTGTTTTGCTTGTTGTGAACCAAATGCAAATGGACAAAAGGACTTAGATTCTAGGACAATCCCTATGCAAAATGGAGTCAAAGAGAAACTAGGCCTCATGCCTTTAGAATTCTATAAAATAAGAAATAATGTCAAAGAGCAACTAGGCCTCATGCCTTTAGAATGCTTAATCTTGAAGATGAGCTTGAAAGGATCCTAACTTCTAAACTCCCTCTCGTCCATTCTTTGTTTGCATTATGGAACTTTTTGATGTGTGTGTTCTTGTGCTAGGGATTCCAACATTGAGCCCAATTGAAGAACCATTGTCATGAGCATCCAAAGTGAGAGATACAACAGCCATTGGAAGATTCCTAGGAGCTTGCTTGATTGTGTGCTTGATTGCTTGAGTTATTTACTTATTTGCTTGCTTATTCCACAGGATGGGAGCTACTTCGATCATCACTATGATCTCAAGAAGGGAACTCCATTTGTGGTTTTATTTCTCTTCCTTCATCTTTGTATGCTTAGGACTTAGCCATTCTTCTTCTTCCCTCCACTCTAACCCAAGCCAAAACTTTTGTGCAAACATTAACATTTGTTTTCAAAATTAGAAACCTAAGCACTATGCTTTTGATTTCCAAACTTCTTTTCATAACACTTATTTTGAATTGAGTCCTTAAGTCAACTTTGAGCATACTTTGTAAATACTTTTCATTGGTAAATACAACTCACTCAATTGTTTTTGTGGTTTCAATGGCCACTTCTTGCCAAAGCTTTTCATAAACAATTAGCTATTAGGTTTGAGTTATCCTTGAGGTGGATATAATACTCACCTATATCCTTAGTGATGGACTATAAGACTTCCATGCTTATTATAGGGATAACCCCTCACTAGCATGTTGAAGCTCTCCTCACATGGTGGATTTGTGGTTTTAGGTTGAGTTTTCTCCCTTGGATAACAAAAGACCTTAAGGCTTTTGGACCAATCAATTCACCAACTTCTTTTGAGATTTTTACCTCGAACTACGAGGTTTTGATCCTAATCTTTTTTTAAGATGGTACGTAGGCAGTGGGTTATCCATTCAAACACAAAAATTGTAAATAATTTATACATTCTTCTCTCATCTCCCCAATCATGTTTGCACAAATAATTTTCACAAATACCAACCTACCTTACAACATTGTGAAAAGGGCTCCCTAGGAGTACCTAGGATGTTTTGGGTGCTTAAAACCTTCCCATTGCATAACCAACCCCCTTACCCCGATCTCTGACATTTTATTAGTTTTTGATTTGATAAAACTTCTCGGTTTTTGTTTGCTTTCTAACCTTTCCTT
Organism: Lathyrus oleraceus; assembly: GCF_024323335.1. Taxonomy (NCBI): domain Eukaryota; kingdom Viridiplantae; phylum Streptophyta; class Magnoliopsida; order Fabales; family Fabaceae; genus Lathyrus; species Lathyrus oleraceus. The sequence goes on from NC_066581.1 coordinate 156,214,775, forward strand.
TGGATAAATAGAAGTGCGGTGGCGACTCGAATTGTATGATTTACTTTTGATTTAGTCAATAAATCTAAAGGTAACGAATACCCCGCTACAGAAAAGTGGCGACTCTGCTGGGGACCTTTGCCTAGTGGGTTTTGCCTACTTTTCACATTTGTTGTATTGTATTGTTTATATTATTTTGTGACATATTTTTGTGCAAATTTGGAATTACTGTATTGATTGTAATGTATGAATTGCTTGATATATTAATTGCTTCTATGCTTGGTGGTCTTGTGAGATGAGTTCTATACCCGAACTCGAGTGCACTTATGATAGGAGAATGGCATAGTCTTGTTGACTTGTGTGGAGTTATTCCTTAGCAAGTTGACTTGCAAGCCCATTCACTTGGTGGAGGTTATGTTGGGATCAATAATGTCACACGAGTAGTCGTGGTTAGGCATTACTCTTTCCAATATATGCCTTAGAAGCCAAGGACCTTAGTTTACCAAGCCCATCTTGGCCTATTTTCAGGACGTAGCGCGAAGGTCGTTCAAGTGTAAGATTTGATACGATTGTTACGCGATACTACACTCATAAGAGTCTCTCTTGAGAATATTTTTGGAATACGAGTAGTCAATTATCCGATAATATCCGAAAGATGGGATGATGACTATGGGAACCTCTTGTAGAACATGATTGGCAGGTTCAACCCTAGTACACTCCCTTGGGGTGGTTCTTAACCGAGACTCCATGCTCGTGACTCGCAACAAACCCTTGATTCATGGTTGATCCGTTCTTGTATATCCTTAATATCAATGGAACTTCGGTGTTGATAAGGTGTAAACCATAATCCACCAAAATGGATGATTGATATTAAGGATGACTTGATCCATCCCATGACCTTTGTATGGTGTGCTTTGCTTGATCCTTGAGTGTGATTGTTGCATCCATGCATTCATGCATTCATTTGCATCCATATCATCAACAATGAGAAAATTTTTAAGGAACTTAAGAGGTCTATTTGCAAATTTTCAGACATGGATAGACAAAGAAGGAATACAAAGAAGTACAGTTTCAGACAACTCGACTTGAAAGAGTTAAGGAGTTTGACATCCTATGTATTAGATCCTTTGGAGTTCAAGGCTCGTCATGGGAAGCTTCTGTCTATTCTTGCTACTCAGATGGATGAAGGTCTGATGAGTGTATTAGTGCGGTTCTATGATCCCTTGTACCGTTGCTTCACTTTTCCGGATTTCCAGCTTTTGCCTACGCTTGAGGAGTATGCCTATCTTGTGGGTATACCTATTCTAGATCAGTTGTCGTTCAGTGGCTTGGAGAGAGTTCCTACTTCTCAAGAGATTGCTGATCTGTTGCATATAGATGAATCTATTGTGGGTGCTCATATGACTACCAAAGGTGGAATTCAAGGTCTCCCTTCTGAGTTCCTCATTGCTCAAGCTACTTTGTATGGGAAGGCCATGAGTGAGGACGCCTTTGAAGCCATATTTGTACTTCTCATCTATGGACTAGTGTTATTCCCCAACATCGACAAGTTTGTAGATGTGAACACCATTAGGATTTTCTCTACTCTTAATCCCGTTCCAACTCTGTTGGGTGACACTTACTTTTCTTTGCATATGAGGAATGCAAAGGGTGGTGGTACCATTGTGTGCTGTTTGCCTCTGTTGTACAAGTGGTTTATTTCGCACTTGCCATAGACGGTCGCCTTCAAGGAAAACAAAGGATGTCTACGGTGGTCCACGAGACTTATGTCTCTCACTAATGATGATATCTTTTGATACAACCGTGTATATGATGGTGTGCAGATTATTGACTCTTATGGTGAATTCTCCAATGTGCCTCTTCTTGGGACATGTGGTGGGATTAACTACAACCTTATTTTAGCACGTTGTCAGCCTGCGTTCCCCTTAAAGGATAAACCTAATAACATTCTGTTAGAAGGTATGTTCTTTCGAGAGGGTAAAGATTCCCAAGGCTTGAAGGGCAGGATGGTTCGCGCTTGGCGCAAGATTCATAAGAAGGGAAGGAAAGAGCTTGGTCCAAAGAATTGTATTGCATTGGAACCCTATACCTCATGGGTGAGGAGGAGAGCTTCTGAGTACCTTATGCCTTATGATTATCCAAGACCTACACCTTTGGTTATGGCTGGGCCTTCAACCCTCCCTGACCAAGGAGTAGAGGAGTTGAGAGACGAAGACCGTTCACGTGCTTGGATCCGTGAGCGAGAGGAGCTACTTCAGCAGCTTAGAGATAAGGATGCATTGATAGAGTTTCTTGAGCATCAGGTTATCGATGAGCCTGATGATGTGGTGACTTCTCTTCTTCCTCAGTCTTCCAAGTTTTGGAAGAGGAAGTACGATCGACTCGCCAAAGAGAAGGCAGATATGGAGGCAGCCTATGAGAGAGAGGTGAAGAGGCTTCGTGCAACTTATCTTCCGGTCTCGAGAGCTTTGGACGATTGTTTCTAGGGTTCCATAGGATGTTCATTTTCCTCCTCTCTTGTATTGTATTTGGTTACCAAGACTGTACTTCTTTGGTGTAAAGTTTTTTCCAGATATTATTGATATGATATTTCCATATATGTCTAAATGATTAATATTTCCAATATTTGAAAATAGGAGTCTAAATTTCCTCTGATTAAAAATAAATCATATGCACAAGCATTGCATACATCATTCGCATAAGCAGGTTTTGCCCCAGGCTTCTTGTTCAGTGGTCTAACTCTGTGTTCTTCATTTATTTTGAAGACAAGCTGACGCACCGGTACTACACCAGAGCCAACTATTCAAGACTAATGGATCACCTTGAACAAGAGAGTAGGGAACTCAAGGAGGAAGTGGCAAGATTGACTGCCCTGATGGAGTCTTTCTTGGCTGCCCAAAGCCAGTCTTCTCCAACGCCTTTAACTCCTCCTCAGAGGACAATCATCTTTAAGATTGCCTCTTCAACAGTGCCTGCTGCCAGTGCCCATTTCACGCCAACTGCTATGCCAGCCGGGTTTCCCTGGGGAATGCCCGTGAATTTTGTTCCTGAGGGTCTCGCCCCAACGTTTGCTTCTCTGCCGACATCTAGCCCGGTCCTTGCTGGGCCACCTCCGGTCGTGCATACTATGCCAAGAGTAGATGACACCATTTATCACTCTGAGCCATCTGAGGGCCCAGACGTGTATGAGAAGATGGATTCTATGAATGATCAGTTCCCTTAGCTTCGCAAGGAACTCATAACTCTCAGAGGGAAGGACCTCTTTGGCAAGTCTGCTGCTGAACTTTGCCTTGTTCCAAATGTCAAGATCCTTGTAAAATTCAAAGTGCCTGACTTTGAAAAGTACAAGGGAAATACTTGCCCTCTCAGCCACTTGGTCATGTATGCCAGAAAGATGTCGACTCAGACCGACAATGATCAACTCCTCATTCATTATTTCCAGGACAGCCTGTCCGGTGCCGCCCTGAGATGGTACATGGGTTTGGACAGCGCGAACATCCGCTCCTTCAACGATCTTGGCGAAGCCTTCATCAAGCAATACAAATATAATGTTGATATGGCTCTCGATAGGGATCAATTGAGGGCCATGTCCTAAAAGGACAAGGAAACGTTTAAGGAGTACGCCCAGAGGTAGCGAGAATTAGCTGCACAGATTGTGCCTTCGCTGGAAGAGAAAGAGATGACCAAGATCTTTCTGAAGACCTTGAGCTCATTCTATTATGAGCGGATGATTGCCAGTGTTTCTTCTGACTTCACCGAGATGGTGAATATGGGGATGCATCTGGAAGAAGGAGTCAGGGAAGGGCGCCTGACTAGAGAAGAAGGCTCTTCTGCCAAATGTTATGGGGCGTTTGGGAAGAAGAAAGATGGTGAGGCACATGCTGTGACCTCCCATATCAAATCAAGAAGACCCTCTGTGAAGAGGAAGACCGTGCGTCCTGCCGGTAACCAGCATCAGGTGGCTCATATAGCACCTGTTTTTAGAGAAAATCAGCAATATCAACATCACAACTAGCAACAACAGCATCAACAGTATCAACAACAGCAACACCGTCCTCAACAGCAGGCCTACCAGCCTCGAAACAATAATCAGACCAGTACAAGCTATGATAGGAAGAGAAGCAGTTTTAATCCTATTCCCATGACCTATGCAGAGCTATATCCTTCTTTGATAGAAAGGAAACTGATCACTCCACGTGACCCACCTGCTATACCTGCCAACCCTCAGTGGTGGTATAAGCCCGAGCTTCATTGTGTTTATCATTCCGGTGCTCCCGAACATGATGTGGAGAACTGCTACCCGCTGAAGACCAAGGTTCAAGACCTTGTTAGGAGCGGTATATTGTTTTTCGAGGACGTAGGTCCTAATGTCAAGAAGAACCCATTGCCCGAGCATGGGAAATCTGCTGTCAACATGGTTCAGGGTTGCCCTAGCAAATATAAGGTCCGATATGTTATCCATATCCGACAATCTTTGGTCGAGATGCACAGACTGTTGTGTGGATACAATCACTACGAGCATGACCATGACAGTTGCCATGTTTGCACTGTCAATGAGAGAGGATGTCGTCAAGTTAGAAAATACATCCAAGAAATGTTGGATCAAGGTGTAATTGAATTATTTCAGAATCGCGATGAGGATGATGAAGTTAATGTGATATCACCAGTATTCAGGATACCTGAGCCTCTCGTCATCCGATATGATGACAGGAAGCAGAAGGCTTCTCCCTCTCTTACTATTAAGCCAGCTGGCCCTGTGTCATATTCTTCTGATAAGGTTGTTCCCTATCATTATAATGATGTGGCATTAGAAGATGGGAAGGAGGTGCCCCTACCCTCCACCTCTGTTGTTAACATTGCTGATGTCAGCGGTGTGACCCGTAGTGGTCGCGTTTTCTCGGCTCCGACGAAACCCCAAGCTGACACCAGAAGGGTTGATATTGCTGATAGTGTCGTTCGTCCTGTGGGAAATTCTTCCAATTCTCCGAATCTGGCACTTGCTGTTAATAGACCTGCCGCCGTTGCTGTTAAAACTCCTATCCCTGCTGGCCAGATTGGCACGATGAAAGAGGGCTGTGATGAGATGCTGAGGCTCATCAAGAGGAGTGAGTACAACATTGTAGATCATCTTCTACAAACGCCATCAAAGATATCTATGTTATCTTTATTAATGAACTCAAAACCACACCGTGAAGCTCTGCAGAAAGTGTTGGATGTGGCGTATGTAGATCATGACGTCACAATAGAATAATTTGACAGTATTGTTGCAAACATTACAGCTTGTAACAATTTGAGTTTCTGTGATGCTGATCTCCCCGAGGAGGGAAGAGACCACAATTTGGCACTTCACATCTCCATGAACTGCAAGGATGATGCCATGTCTAATGTGCTGGTAGACATTGGATCATCACTAAATGTGCTGCCAAAATCCACTCTAGATAGACTTTCATATCAGGGGACTCCCATGAGGCATAATGGAGTGGTCGTGAAAGCTTTTGATGGATCCCACAAAACTGTGATTGGCGAGGTTGAACTCCCACTCAAGATTGGACCAAGTGATTTCCAGATCACTTTTCAGGTCATGGATATCCACCCATCATATAGCTGTTTGATAGGCAGACCATGGATTCACGAGGCAGGCCCCGTGACATCCACCCTACACCAAAAGTTGAAATTTGTCAAGAACAAAAAGTTGGTGGTAGTAGGGGGAGAGAAGGCTCTCTTGGTAAGCCATTTGTCTTTCTTTTCTTATATTGATGCCGAGGACGAAGTTGGGACTCTGTTCCAAGCTTTGTCTATTGTTGAGCCTTCTAAGAAAGGAACTTCTTCATTTGCATCCTACGATGGTGCCAAGTTGGCCATAGAGCATGGCGCAACTACTGGTTTAGGACAAATGATCAAGCTGGAAAACAATAAATCTCGGGATGGCATAGGATATTCTTCAGGCACTTTCAACAAGCATGGGCTATTTCAGAGTGGTGGTTTCATCCATACCATCGAAGATCAGGAAGCTGTTGCTATTGTGGAAAAGGATGCAGAGGAAGATTCTGGAAACTTTGTCATCCCTAGAGGAGTCTGCAATAACTGGGTCGCTGTTGATGTTCCAACAGTTGTCCATAAGTCAACGTAATGTTCATTTTGTTTAAAAACCCTTCTCCCATGCCAAAAGGAGAAGTGATGACATTGTTGGCCCATAAATACAATGATATTCATTCAATAAATTCATGTTAAATGTTTGTTTTTCCAAATTATTTTCACTTTTTGCTTTTTTGCATGAAATTGGTGATCACCATAAAACCCTAAAAAAAGAATAAAATCAATCTTTTCATCTGCATAATGATTTGCCTTGTTTGAATTCTAAAATCTCTTTTATATCCAAAATCATTATGCAGGTTGATCAAACCCAATGAACATAATGATCCAACACCATCTCCCAACTTTGAGTTCCATGTATTTGAGGCCGAAGAAGATAATGTTGAAGAGATTCCTGACGAGATTACTCGTCTGCTTGAGCACGAAGAGAAGATCATTCAGCCACATCTTGAGAATCTGGAAACAGTCAACTTAGGGTCTGAAGATTGTGTGCATGAGGTGAAGATTGGGGCACTCCTAGAAGAATCTGTGAAGAAGGGGTTGATTGAGTTGCTACGAGAATATGTCGACGTCTTTGCCTGGTCATATGAAGACATGCCTGGTCTAGATACTGATATCGTGCAACATTTCCTGCCTTTGAAGCCTGAGTGTGTGCCTGTGAAGCAGAAGCTCAGAAGAACTCATCCTGATATGGCAGTGAAGATTAAAGAAGAAGTTCAGAAGCATATTGATGCGGGGTTTCTGGTGACTTCTACATATCCTCAATGGGTGGCCAATATTGTGCCCGTGCCTAAGAAAGATGGAAAAGTCCGAATGTGTGTGGACTATAGAGATTTGAATAAAGCTAGTCCGAAAGATGATTTTCCTCTACCACACATTGATATGTTGGTAGACAATACGGCTAAATTCAATATCTTCTCATTTATGGACAGATTTTCCGGTTATAATCAGATTAAAATGGCACCCGAGGATATGGAGAAGACAACATTCATCACACCTTGGGGAACATTCTGTTATCGAGTGATGCCCTTCGGTTTGTAGAATGCCGGAGCCATGTATCAACGAGCTATGACTACCTTGTTTCACGATATGATGCACAAGGAGATCGAGGTATATGTTGATGATATGATTGCAAAGTCGAGAACAGAAGTTGAACATGTTGAGCACTTGTTGAAGCTTTTACAGCGTTTGAGGAAGTACAAACTTCGCCTGAATCCGAACAAGTGTACATTTGGAGTCCGTTCCGGCAGGTTATTGGGCTTTATTGTCAGCGACAGAGGTATTGAGGTTGATCCTGCCAAGGTCAAAGCAATACAAGAGATGCCTGCGCCCAAAACTGAGAAGCAAGTCCGAGGTTTTCTTGGCCGCTTGAATTATATTTCCAGATTTATATCCCACATGACTGCCACATGTGCACCAATACTCAAGCTCCTCCAGAAAGATCAGAGTCATGGTTGGACCGAGGATTGCCAAAAGGCCTTTGACAATATTAAAGAGTACCCGTCCGAGCCGCCAATTATGTCTCCGCCTGTGGAAGGGAGACCCTTGATTATGTATCTGACAGTTCTTGAAGACTCTATGGGTTGTGTCCTAGGTCAGCAAGATGAATCAGGGAAGAAAGAGTATGCAATATACTACTTGAGTAAGAAGTTCACTGATTGTGAGTCTCGATACTCAATGCTTGAGAAGACATGTTGTGCTTTGGCTTGGGCTGCTAAGCGCTTACGCCAGTATATGTTGAATCGTACGACTTGGTTGATATCCAAAATGGATCCAATCAAGTATATCTTTGAGAAGCCTGCTTTAACTGGGAGGATTGCCCATTGGCAGATGCTGTTGTCTGAGTATGATATTGAGTATCGAGCTCAGAAAGCCATCAAAGGTAGTATCCTGGCTGATCATTTGGCATATCAACCAATTGAGGATTATTAGTCAATTCAGTATGACTTCCTAGATGAGGAGATTCTGTATTTGAAAATGAAAGATTGCGATGAGCCTACGCTCGATGAAGGGCCAGAGCCTGGTTCCCGATGGAGCATGGTGTTTGATGGCAATGTAAATCAATATGGAAATGGTATTGGGGCAGTGATTATTACTCCCCAGGGTACACATTTTCCTTTTACAGCAAGGCTAACTTTCAAATGCACGAATAATATGGTGGAGTATGAGGCCTGTATTATGGGTTTAGAAGAGTGTATTGATCTTAGGATCAAGCATCTTGACGTTTATGGTGATTCGGCCCTTGTTGTTAATCAGATTAAGGGTGAATAGGAAATGAATCAGCCTGGCCTCATCCCATACAGAGATTATGTGAGGAGGATTTCAACGTTCTTTACTGAGGTTGACTTCCATCATATTCCTCGAGATGAGAATCGGATGGCAGATGCGCTTGCTACACTTGCTTCGATGATTGTGGTGAGACTCTGGAATGAGGTCCTCAATATTACTGTGATGCGCTTGGATAGACCAACTCATGTATTTGTAGTAGAAGAAGTGAAAGATGATAAGCCATGGTATTACGATATCAAGTGTTTTCTTCAAAGTCAGATTTACCCGCTTGGGGCATCTGTTAAAGATATAAAGACTTTGAGGAGATTATCTGGCAGTTTCTACCTCAATGGTGATGTGCTTTATAAGAGTAATTTTGACATGGTTCTGCTCAGATACGTGGATAGACACGAAGCAGACCTGTTGATGACTGAAGTCCATGAGGGTTCATTTGGTACTCATTCCAATGGACATGCCATGGCTAAGAAGATGTTGAGAGCAAAATACTATTGACTGACAATGGAGTCTGATTGCTGCAAATATGTGAAGAAATGCCATAAGTGTCAGATTTATACGAATAAGATTCATATTCCCCCGACACTTCTGAATGTGATTTCATCACCATGGCCTTTCTCTATATGGGGAATTAACATGATTGGCATGATAGAGCCGAAAGCATCTAACGATCACAAATTTATTCTCGTAGCAATTGATTACTTCACCAAATGGGTTGAAGCGGCGTCATATGCAAACGTGACCAGGCAGGTGGTTATGAAGTTCATCAAGAATCAACTCATATGCCGTTATGGTGTGCCAGATAAGATCATTACTGATAATGGATCTAACTTGAACAACAAGATGATGAAAGAGCTGTGTAGCGAGTTCAAGATAGCACATCATAATTCTTCTCCTTATAGACCCAAGATGAATGGGGCTGTTGAAGCTGCTAATAAGAATATCAAGAAGATTATCCAGAAGATGGTTGTTACGTACAAAGATTGGCATGAGATGCTGCCATTTCCTTTGCATGGTTATCTTACATCGGTCCGCACTTCAACATGGGCAACCCCTTTCTCCCTTGTATATGGCATGGAGGTTGTGCTCCCAGTAGAGGTGGAGATCCCGTCAATGAGAGTCTTGATGGAGGCCAAGTTGACTGAGGCTGAATGGGTTCAGAGTTGTTATGACCAACTGAGTTTAATTGAAGAGAAGAGATTGACTTCCATGTACCATGGTCAGTTATATCAACAAAGGATGAAGAAAGCCTTTGATAAGAAGGTCAAGCCTCGTGTGTTCCGAGAAGGTGACCTTGTGCTCAAGAAAGTTTTATCTTTCGCGCCCGATTCCAGGGGCAAGTGGACTCCAAATTATGAAGGTCCATATGTTGTTAAGAGAGCCTTTTCAGGCGGTGCTTTGATACTTACAACTATGGATGGGGAGGATTTCACTCGTTCTGTGAATTCAAATGCAGTCAAGAAATACTTTGCCTAAAATAAAAACAGAATAGCTCGCTAAGTTGAAAACCCGAAAGGGCGGCTTAGGAAAAAATGAGCGTCTCGGTGGATTGAAAACCTGAAAGGGCGATCCAGGCAAAAGTTAGAGACATAAAAAATGAATATGTATCCCGCTAGATTGAGTACCTCGCCCTGGGGCAATCTAGGCAAAAATTAGGGATTTGGCAAGTAACTGCATCCTGACAAGACTTTGTTCTACAGCCGTCGTCTGTCAAGGAGTCTCGCTCAGTCATCGTCAACTGAAGCTTCAAATAGATTGGATTAATAGTTGATGGAGAAATGGTCATTATGTTCAATGTAGCCCTTTTCCAATATATATCACAAATTTCAAATTTATAAAGATCCATGGAGTCTTGCCATTTGCAGACTACCGTTCCATCAAATAAATTTGAGCCTTTATCCAATTCTTTGCACTCTTATTTGTTTTTGTTCAACAAATGTTTGCATGTTTTAATTGATAAATATAATTTGTTTTAAATAAATAAAATTTTTAAACTGTTTTAAACAAAGTGAACATTCACAATGACTGAAAGGATGATTGGGACATATTCAGTGCTCTCCTAAGGATAATATGATCTCCAAAAGGGTAAGACATTTGTTCATATGCCTAGAATACTTGTATCCTCTTCATTATCTTTCAGGCTGTCTCCTTTGTGAGCACAAAAGAAGATTATGCATCACCAAATTCCCTAGAAGGTCTGGATTTTTGGTCCTATTTTGATTAGAGAAGTATAACTCTAACATCCCACGAAATCCCCAGAAGGTCTGGAGTTTGGTCTTAATCTTCTAACTCCCCAGTGAGGCTGGATCTAGCATTTGTGTTATCAATTATATGGTTGTCATCCCTTGTGTGGATTGACCTAAAATCCCTTATAGATTGATAAATTGATGTGTTATCTTTTTGAGGAAGTTGGTCTTCCCTCATTCAGATTGGAATTCTTCTGCAGAGTGAGCAGGAAATCCCTAGCATGAGGGGAATTCTCAATATTTTGGTTCGTAGCTTTTCCCCTGCGGACTCGCCTACATTGATCTCCAGCAGGTTTGGATTTTGTTCATTCCTCAGTAGGATTGATCCCATTTTAACTCCCCAGTACGGTCACCAGCAGGCTATCTCCTGCTGATTGCCTACAGGTTATTCCCAGTTCAGTCATCAGCAGTGTTTCCCCAATGGAGTTGTCTGACCAGAACTTGTTTGTTGATTCCTCCTGAGCAAAGCGGGTAATGAAAATGTTTATTTTTCTATCCCCAGCAGAGTGGTGTTCCTCTTCTCCTCGGCAAAGATTGTTTCTCCAGCAGTGCAAGAAAGTATGTTGGTTTTTTTGGAACTTTGATTTGGTGGTTATTCCCCACAGAGTTTGATTTCTCTCCTTGATAATTTCCCTAGCAAAGTTATTTCTGCAGCAGATCTTATTCGTGTTTTTAGCTCTCCAGCCAAGACTTTGCCTGATTTCAGTTTGGCGTTGGAACTTCTGAGGAAGATGTGTCGATTCCTTCCCCAACGGAGTGACTGGTTCTCTTTCTCCTTGGCAGAGATATTTCCTTCCGTGATCAGAAGTGAATATTGTTGTATGTGCTCCTGTTTGGTGGTTGTCCCCCACAGAATTCTACATCACTTCCCTGATAAGATCCCCAATAGATTTCTTCTTTGACTAATCTTATCCTTATCTCTGCATCCTGTTGGAAGGTCCCCAGCTTTGGTGATTGTGATCCCTTGCTTATCCGCAACAGTATTCTATGATTCTCGATGATCCTGCTTGTTTCCCTAGCAGCGATCTTTGTCCCCGACAATGATTCTGTTTGATCCTCAACATTGGCCTTGTTCCCCTGTAGAGATTATTGTTTCCTGGTATCTTTTTCCCCCACCAGATTGGGAGTCTCCCCATTGGGCATGGCTTTCTCTTTTGAGATGTAGTACCAGATGTTTGTCCATTGTTTCTTGGACCTGGTTGTGTTAGATATGTCTGTTTGTCAGCATTCACCATACATAAACCACGCATATACATGCATAATTTTAACATTCAGATATTCATGTTGCATTCTTTGCCATATATCTTTGGTTGTTATCTATATATATATATATATATATATATATATATATATATATATATATATATATATATATATATATATATATATATATATATATATATATATATATATATATATATATATATATATATATATATATATATATATATATATATATATATATATATATATATATATATATATATTCCCAAGCAGATGTTGGTGTCTTGATCTCTCCATATAGAGTCAGCCTCATAGGCAGAAAGTGTCTACCCTTTCTTCCATAGTCCCCACTGAGTTATGTCCTCGTGGATGATTATTATTTCTGTTTCCTCCCAAAACATGTATTGGGATGGAATTTCTCCCCTGAGTTATATCCTCATAGGGTTGAGTCTTGTTTTATTATGTCTCTCTAGTTTGTTCCTATATTGACTACTCTTGTTATTTCCCTTTGCACTTCCCCGTAGTTTAGATGAATAATTGCTCAGTGTAACACCTCAAAATTTGCCCTCCTCTCTTGGGACTAGCTTAGCATATTGCATATCATTTTTTAGGTCATTAGTCATTGCATATTGCATATCATATGGCTACATTGAGCAAGTCATCCTCCTAGGTCTTGATCAGAAGATAAAGAGGTTGAAAGATTCAAGTTAAGGGTCTCATTGAATTGATCACTAGCCATCTGAGGGTTTATGATTCAAATTAGGGTTTCTTGGTTCCTCAAGGAGGTGGATCATTATCTTGGTTGAAATGGTACACCATCATCATCATGGTTTTGTCATCACCAAGAGATTCATTGTGCTTGATCAGATACCTTGGGATTAGGGTTTTGACCTCTGGTCAACCCTATTCATCTGCATTGTGCCAATCAGGGCTTGTCAAAGAGATGAGATCTTCCTTGAGATGGGGGGATCATTCTATGGTTATAATGATCTTGGGGAAGCTAGGGTTTCATGTTTGGGCCATTTCATCAGGAGATTGAGGCTCAAGTTCATCTGTGCATAGCCAAGTTCATCTATCAGTCAACAAAAGTCAACCACAGGTCAACTGATGGATTTGGAGGTGGGAGAGGGTTAGAGACACTTCATTCATGTCCAAATAAGTTTCATTTGACATTTCAAACATCAATAATGAAGAAAATAAAGTCAGATGAGAACTTTCCAAAAATAGAAAGTGACTTGTAATTCAAAATTGCCAAAAATGGAAAGGTTTTCTCCTCAAAATTACATGTCCAAAAATGCTTCAAATGAAATTTTGACCAACATGAAAGTTGTAGATCTTGCTCTCACCTTTCCAAAAAGTCCAAGAACATGAATTTCTCATGTGTGGTTGGCAAGTTATGGATCAATCTTGGTCAAGAAAAGTTGAACTTCAACAAGGCATAACTTTTGCATCACAAGGCCAAATGGAGTGGGACTTTTTGCAACAATTCACTCTTGATGTGCACTATCATAATCATGCATCACATTTCATTAAAACTCATCACAAAAAAAGTGCATTTTTCACTTGAACTTAATTTGAATTTGGAAGGAAAAAGGTGAATTTGAAAAATAAGCATGGCATTCACTTAATTCCACTTGCATTGGCTTAGAAACAACATTTCCAAGTGATCCAAGACAGAAAATCTGCACTGTTACATTGAATCACATGTGAAGGGTGAATTGGCCAATTTGCTAATGTGCACAAAACTTGACATCACTTAATCTTTAGCATTAACACTAAACATGATTAGCAACATGCTTAACAACACATATAAAAGCTAAATCATAACTGTTTCATTGCTAATCATAACAGGATTTGGAAATTGAGATCTAGATCCAAAACTTTTCATCTTTTCTCTCTCACTTTTTCTGCAATTTTCTTCACAAACCTTGCCAAGATCTTCATCAATCCTTCATCCATGTGCATAATTGAAGTCATTAGAAACAAGATTGCAAGGAATTCGAGCTCAATTTGGAACTGTTGAAGTGAAGATCATCCATGGCAACTGAAATTTCTGAGCAAATCAAGCACAATTAACATCAAAGCCTTGCTTCATTCACTCATACAAGCATCAAAGAACTTCTGTTTTGGCATTACAAGGCTTGATTCACACGATTTCACATCTGTCATCCAATTAAGGTCAGATTTCGACTTTAACAATTCATGAAATCAATGGATGCATCTTGTAGATCTTTCTTAGTAGAGTAAACTGCACTTTAGATCGTTGAAATTCATGCTGAAATGAACAAGTTATGTGGATTTTAAGTTTCATGAGCAAAAATGTTTCCCTTCGAATCTCTTGATCTAGGTTGATTTAGGTTAAAATAAGTTCATATTCGTGATGTATGATGAAGGACGGTTCTAATGATATAAGGTTTGTGGATTTCTGGAACAAATTGTTCTTGAGCCTAGGGTTTGGGATGAACGCGGATGAACATGTTTGAATTTTCGTTTCCAGATGCGTTTGATCCAGTTAAGCGCTACTTTGCATGGCTTTAGGTGTTATGCGCTCATGTACTGGACCACGTGTCCAGGTCCATGCTGAGCGCGCGCTACAATTTGAAAGCGCTCTCCCTTCGATCCTTGGCGAAGGCGATTCCATTTTGGCCTTTTGCATTTTTTCTTCATATATGCTACACTTGTTCATATGCCATTCCATATTTTTTTATTTTTTTCACTCATTCAATAATTCATAACTTCTTGAATATTTGTCCAATTGAGATGAGATTTTTGTGCCATGATCCTTGCCATGTCTACTATATTTTGATGATTTTTGAAAAAATTGTGCACGTGTGTATTTTTAAATTGCCTAGGGTTTATGTGAACATGTGTTTGCTTGCACCTTGCTTGCTATTTTGGTTGTGAAATGATGATGCTTAATCCAAAATTCTTGAAATTTTGCATGCATAAATTAGACATCCTTAGGTACATTTTGGCTTTGACTTTGTGATTTTATCATTTCTGGTTTGTGAGATATGAGCTGATCAATCTAGGTGTGACAATGTGTGTCACACCATTTCTTGTCCAACTTGTGGATTTTCATTACCATGTCATATGAACTTGAATTGATGAGAATTTTTGCATGTTGACTCTTCTGGATGTTAAGTTTGCTCATGAATGTTTGTGGATTTTTTTGGATGCATTTCCAATTTGTTTGAGAATTTCCTTTCTGTTTGACCAATTGTGGACTTTTTGTGAGTCATGATCTTATATGATTTGTGAAATTCTTGATGTTTATTGGATGGACTTGAAATTTTGTGAAGTGATTCTAGACACATTGAAGTTTTCCATGGCTTTGGTTTGATGCATTTATCTTGTGCCAATTCTGTTTTATGCTTGCTTGAAGTTGATGTATGATTTGGTGCCTTGTATGAGCTTGTTTGAACATGCTTAGACTTAGGGATTTTAATTGACTTGCTTACAATTATCCAAATGGCTTGAAATTTGGTATGATGATCATGTTATGAGTGCTGTTTAGCCATGATTTTTCTTTGGATTTATTGAATTGTTTTTGATTGGATTTGGATTGATTCATTCTGTTTGGTCCAATGAGCTTTGAAATTGCATGCTTTGCACTATTTCTTTTGTGAAATGAAATTGGTTGATGATATGAATATGAGACCACTTGGATTTGTTTCTAAATTGATTGAACTTGATTTTTGATAATTTTCATGTTCTGTTTTGGTTTATTTCTCTCATTTTTACCCTAGGCCATGTCCTAGTGGTTAGTGCTTAATGTTTGAGTTGTGTTTTCAGGACAAAAGACATATGGCATGGAGGAATTAATTCAAGTGGCTTGAGTTGCTTATTTGATTGATGTTGATTAACATTAAGTTTGTTTTGTAGGTGGCTTCTAAGTCATTTGTGTTGAGCATTGGCTTATGCTTTTCTTGATGCATTGCTTCTGTACAGTTAACTGTTGACTTTTAGCTTGTTTGTTTGACTGTTTGAGCTGTGTACTGATTATGTTAGATTGATTTCAGGTACATTAGTTGCTATAGTTCATTGTGAACTTGCTTTTGCTGTTTCTTGGTTGCTTAACCAATTGAGGTATAGCTCACTAACTTCATGTAGTCTGGAAGACCTGGCCTGTTACTTGGCCAGGCACCTGTCTGAAGTCCTCCTTAAGAGGCAATGCTTGTGATTGTTTATCTTTGTCCCCAAGCAGGAAAAGACCTTGAATAAGGCAATTGGCAGACACAAGAGATGTGCAATCCATCTCCTGCTCTTCAGTTGAGTCATCCTTTTGCTCACACCACTGTGTTGATGCATTGTGGATAGTAACCCAAGATCCTTGTACAGTTGTACAGTTGAGTCAGTGTCATAAGTGTATAAGGGTTCCCACTTTCTGAACCCACACTTCATTTGTCTAAAGCTCTCCCTGGCCAGGGATAAGAGCTGTGAGGCACACCCCTCACTTCCTATTTCATCTGCTTCACCCTAACTCTCAATGTTAGGGTTAAGAGCTAACATCACCTGATACAGTTGGCTTGCTTTTGGCAGCCTAACCCTTGTGTGAGCCCACTTTGTCTGTATATAGTGTGTGCTAATTGTGAATGTTTGCTTTGTTTTGATTATGCTTGCATGCTTTGCTTTGCCTGTTTAGGATTAGCTTGCAGTCTGTGCAAGTAGATAGAAAACTCAACCTAGGACCATTGTGGAATACATGATAACTATTAGGCTCGAGTCAGTCTCCCTTCTAGTTGGTAATTTCCAAGTCTCTGGTTAGGAGAAGTTTCTCCCCTGTTCAGGGGAACTATGTTGCCCTGATCCTCATACCAGATGAGGTACGTAGGCAGGAGGTCGTACGAGATCTCTCCGGGCACCCTTTTTCTTTTGTGTGTGTTTGCTTGACAGTTGCTAGGCTCGAGTTCCCGACTCCTTAGTAACTTGTTGTTTGTTTCTTCTTGTGTGTGTTAGGAGATGGACATAAGCCCAGCGATTGGCAGTCCGTATCCTATTGTTGTGTGCTTGGAGTTCGGTATAAGTCCATCAAGTGGCATCTAGTTTCCAGTGTGGGTTTGTTTGGTTCGGAAGCTGATGTAAGTCCAGCGATTGGCGTTCGGGTTCCATGTTTGCCTTTTTGTGTTGTGTTTTGTTTCGGCGTGCGTGAGCCGAACTACGGTAGCTCTGATTCTCATTCCAGACGAGATACGTAGGCATAGGATGCGATATCCTAGCGAGCCCGTTCCCCTCTTTTCCACCTGTGTTGTTTTCAGTGTGTGTGTGTGTGATGTTTGTTTTAGCAACATTTTCCTATCTTTTGAGCGTGGATCCCGTCGAGTACGACGGATGCGTAGGGGTGCTAATACCTTCCCTTCGCATAACCGACTCCCGATCCCATTCTCTTTGGTCGCGAGACCATGCTTTTCCCAGGTTTACTTCGAGCGTTTCCTTTCCCTCTTTTGGGATAAATAACGCACGATGGCGGCTCTGTGTTGTTTTGTTTTAGCCCGCCGGTTGTTTTTCGCGGATGCGACACTCAGTAACTAGTAATTGTCCATCTTTTCCATGACGGAGTCTGTGGCCTTATACCCAGTAACCGGTAGTCGTAAGTCCTATCTTTGTGGTTTTCTACCTTCATACCGGTAGTTGTAAACCCTATTTTTATCCCCTTGTAGAGTAAACCCTTGTTTTTTTCATCCTAACCAACGACGGTTACTCTCTTCTGTGGTTTTCTACCCAGTAACCGGTAGATGTAATCCCCTCTTGGTTGGTTATCTTTATCCAATATTCGGTATTAATATTCCCTCACCTTTCGAGTATATCTTCCAGTAACCAGTGATATATCTCTCGGATAATTGCTCTGATAAAGCAATTTATCCCCAGCTAGTCATCTTTCATTTACCCTTGTTTGGTAATGATTGTTTCTCCCTTTCGATGGATCACCATTTTATACCCAGTAGTCGGTATCCCGATGTCCTTTCTTTTCGGTCAATTTATCCTTTATTAACCCAGTAACCGGTTGTGGATAATCTTCAATGCGAGTATGTTATCTATGTTCTGACGGTAATAGATAATATATCTCATGCACTCTTCAGTCAAAGTCTTTTTGTTCCCTAGTCGAGTAAAATTCGTATTTCCTTATGGAATCGAATGTCCATCCTGTAATCGAGTTTGCTTTTTCAGCCCTCCTTTCGGATGATGAGTATTTTGGAAATATTCCCCAATTCACGCCTTGGTTGGTCACCTATTATATGCCCAGTAACCGGTATCCCTGGTGTTCCTTCCTTTCTGCTCCCTATTATGACTTTTTGTCCCCTATGGAGTCAGATTTTCCTGAGTTGAAATATGCCTTTTTAGGTTTTACTCAGATGTTTTGGATGGTTGATATCTCTCACCCTTATACCGGTCTTAGATATTCATCCTCCCCGAGCATGTTGTTCTCTCACCCTTATACCGGTGTTTTGATCACATGTCTCTTTGAGCTTATTACCCAGTAACCGGTAATACCTCATGTGTTATTTCCTCAACTGAGTCCTTTGTGGACATTCCCAGCCTGAGTCCCTTTGGTGGATTTTCCCCATCGGTGTCCAGATTTTTATCCGAAGTATCCTTTGTGGATAGTTTTGCTGTATTGGCATATTCCTCAATACATGCATCTTTGCGTCAGCTCGAGTCTTTCCATTGATTTATTGTCATGGAATCTATTCGTGTCTCTCAACAAGTTTTAAGTCGTGACCTGCTCACGCATTTATCCCCTTTTATTTCCCATTAGAGTCCCCAGAGTCTTTGTCCCATTTGTGAGTGTATTACTCCTATGGATTTTCAGTTTCCTCTTATTTCTTTTTTCCTTTTGTGGACACATATCCCCACAGAGTATTATTTTTGCATACATACATTTGCATCATGAGGTCTCTTAGGGACCAAAATTCGTCTTTTTGTTATTATTTAAGCCCATTCTACCTCGTCGAGACAAAGATTTTAACCTTCATATCTCCAGCTAGAATGACCTTAAATAGGGGCATCTGTAAGACCCTAACTTTGACCCTAAGATCCCTCATGACATCATATCATTTGCTCAGTGCATTGCCTCAAGGATCATAGCATGTTTGACTCCTATACCCTAGGGTTGGAACTTGTGTGAGTTGGTTTGAGACCCCCAAGCATGCTTGAATTGTATATTATTGCTTTTCTTATTTTGTTTACTAACCAACAACACAAAAATATGTCACTAACATCTTTTGTTTTGTAGCTTGAGCAATCATAAGATCCAAGGCTCCTAGATGGTCCCTATACTCAAAGAATGGCCAGGTGAAGTTGAAAGCAAGCATGAAAATGGTTCACAAAGCTCTCAATTATCATATATGCCTCCCAAGTATCTCAATTTGTCAATTTGATCAAAGCAAACCAAAGGGCTTGATGATTGTTTCCCAAGGAAACCCTAATTCATCTGTGCATCACGTATGCCTTGCTCATGAAGCAACCTCAACCCATGATCAAATATAATCAAGGGAAGTTATTTCATTCATAATTTTATGCATATTTGAGCTTATTTGATTGTCCTCAATCATCAATTCATCAAGGTTTGAAGTGTGGACTTGAGAAGTTGATCAGTCAATTCATCTAACTATTTTGAAATACACTAAGACCTAACTTTTGATGTGTTTGTCAAATGAAGATGACCCAAAGATAAAAAATGTTCTTAAGAACCAGATTAATAACTTTCATGTTCATCAAAAATTTATTTGAATCTTGGAAGGTCATCATCCATTTCAAAACGTTATAGGTCATTTTGACTGAAACCCTAATTTTGGGTCAACTTTCCAAGGATCTAACTCACTCATTTTTCATGATTTTGAGGTGGGATCAAATGAATTGGAAAGTTTAAGATGTATACTTCATTGTTTATGTTGAACAAATTTTCATAATCCAAAAATAAATACATGTTATAATGCAAAACATCATAGGTCACTTTGGACCAAAGGCATCGAAATATGAAAAAGTCCAGCTTCAAGTGCCCATAACTTTCTCATCAAAATAACAAATGATGTAAAATTTAAGTCTAAATTGATTGTTCTGAAAATATCTACAACTTTGATGTTGAAGGTTTTGTCATTTGGAGCTTGCATCATTGAAACAGAATGGCTTGAAGTTGGTCCATTTTGGAAATTTTCACATGCACATGTTTTGCACCTTGAACTTTATGACCAATTTTCACTAATTTCCCAATTCCAAATGAAGTTTTGTTCAACATAACAATTGATCCCCATGTCAAGAACTTTCCAACCATTACCCATAAGGCCATGTTTTATTTTGGGAATATGCATTTTCGAAGAGGAGAAGATTTTGGTGCAATTATGGAAACTTTGTTCAAACTTCATGCATAAGCCAAATCATTCACATGTACACGTCCAAACCAGCTCAGTTGCATTTCAGCTTGCCAAATCAATTAGATTTGGGCCCTACATGCGCCTGTACAGGCCCATGCACGGAGGCCCTTATCATTCATGCACACAAAATTCTCATGCTTGCAACTTGCATTTGCTATAAATAGAAGTGCATACCATCATCATAAACCAACCTTAAGGAGCCTGATATGCTGAAAAACTCCATCCAAACCTCACTTTAAAGGAATTTCTCTCTTTCATTTCAAAATTTCAGATCCAATTTTCAACTTCATTGGTTGATCATTGGACTTAAAATTCCTTGGTCTTGCTTCATCTTCATCCCAAGAGCAAACTACAATCAAGAATTGTGAAGAATCGTGCTCCATAGATCTACATTTCAGAGGTGGATGTTCAAACTTTTTTTCTTCGAAACTCATTGATTCTTGCTTGTTTCTTGTGTTTATTGGTTTGGCTGAAGTCCTCTCATCAGAGACATTGGAATTGTGTCTTTAATTTTGCAAATCTATTGAGTTCAGGTTGAACACCATTATTTTCTACCTCTGATTTCTCTTCCTATGAGGATCTAGAGTGAAAACCAATGGTACAGGGGTGATGTACATCACCCCAGCTTTTCAATGATATGAGGATCGCCTATTTTTATTGAGATTTTTGGACCTGCAAATGTCACCGGAAAATGCAAGCTCGTCGGAGAAGACGGTGGTGTACACCACCGTCTCTTTGCCAGATTAATTGTGAGCCCTTGGATTTGATCTCCAGTTTATATCATAGCCATTAGGTCTTATTACTTTTTTAAATGCAAGGTGTTTCTCATTAACTTGGACTCATGGTGAGCGCGCACATGTGGACCATTAGATGTGTCAGGTCAATTAATGAGATTCAATCCAACGCGCGTGGTTTTTTCTATTTTCTGATTTAATCCATTTTATTTCTTTTATTTCATTTTATTTCAAAAAATCATAACTCTTTCATTTTAATTCCAAAAAATATGGGACCAATTGCATTATTTCCCTTTTTAATTCTAGTTTCTGAAAATGATTTTTAATATTTTTTATTTTATCATTTGATATTTTTTGTGAATTTTCTCTTTTCTGGTTATTTTTAATTCATTTTAAATAGTTTCCAATATTCAAAAAATACAAAAATATTTTCTTAACCTCTTTGAATGATGATGAATCTATAAAAAATATTCTCATCAATTTATTAATTGATTTGAGATTTATTTGAGTTTTTAGTTCAATTAGGTTATTTTTTATTCATTTTTAATTGATTAAAAATAGTTTATGGTTTCTAAAAATGCTGAAATTTTTTGTCAAACTTTGTTTGACCTTGTTGAACTTAGGATGATCTATTTGGACTTTTCAAAGTTGATTTGAAATGCATTTGAAGTTTGACCTTTAATTGTTTATTTTAATTCAAGTATTATTTTAATTTTGAAAAATACCAAAAATATTTTATTTGTTTCTTGACTTCTAAGTTTCATTTTGCTTCTGTTTACTAGTGTTTGACCTTGATTCCATTTATCTTTGGTCAATGTACCTTGCTTATTTTATTTGAATTTCAATACATGTATATTCTTATTCATCTTCTTTTTCATCTTTTTCTTTTTGATCAATGAGTTAAAGATTGGTGGTTAGCCTTGATGTATAGGAGGTTTAACCTTCCTTGATTCAAATCTAATTCATCTTGATCAAAGATCAAGTGAATGACTTTGCATTAAGGATAGGTTGCTTCTTGATCAAGCAAAAAACCTAAATCAATACAAGATCATTCTTCTTTTCTTTTGGCATGGCAATTTGTAGGAGTTTGGCTTACTAGTCAAGGTCTCTAAATTGTGTTTATTGCCTATATTTTTATTGACCGGTCTCAGATAGGTGTGACTACTACATTAGTCCACTTACGATTGCTTAACATAGCGCTAAATTGCCTTATGGCATACTAACACTAACTATTGACCATTAACTTTTAATTCAAGTCATTTAATTCTTGCAATTTACTTTATGAAATTTAATATCTTGTACATATTATTCATTTGCTTTTGCCCTTTGCTCACTTGAGCTCATGTTTATGTTAATGCAATTTGCCTTTTGCTCACTTGAGCACATAATTGTGTATATACTATTGTGCTTGTTTTGTTTTGCTTGTTGTGAACCAAATGCAAATGGAGAAAAGAACTTAGATTCTAGGACATTCCCTATGCAAAATGGAGTCAAAGAGCAACTAGGCATCATGCCTTTAGAATGCTATAAAAGAAGAAATAATGTCAAAGAGCAACTAGGCCTCATGCCTTTAGAATGCTTAATCTTGAAGATGAACTTGAATGGATCCTAACTTCTAAACTCCCTCTCGTCCATTCTTTGTTTGCATTATGGAACTTTTTGATGTGTGTGTTATTGTGCTAGGGATTCCAACATTGAGCCCAATTGAAGAACCATTGTCATGAGCATCCAAAGTGAGAGATACAAAAGCCATTGGAAGATTCCTAGGAGCTTGCTTGATTGTATGCTTGATTGCTTGAGTTATTTGCTTATTTGCTTGCTTATTCCAAAGGATGGGAGCTACTTGGATCACCACTATGATCTCAAGAAGGGAACTCATTTGTGGTTTTATTTCTCTTCCTTCATCTTTGTATGCTTAGGACTTAGCCATTCTTCTTCTTCCCTCCACTCTAACCCAAGCAAAAACTTTTATGCAAACATTAACATTTGTTTTCAAAATTAGAAACCTAAGCACTATGCTTTTGATTTCCAAACTTCTTTTCATAACACTTATTTTGAATTGAGTCCTTAAGTCAACTTTGACCATACTTTGTAAATACTTTTCATTGGTAAATACAACTCACTCAATTGTTTTTGTGGTTTCAATGGCCATTTCTTGCCAAAGCTTTTCATAAACAATTAGCTATTAGGTTTGAGTTATCCTTGAGGTGGATATAATACTCACCTATATCCAAAGTGATGGACTATAAGACTTACATGCTTATTACAGGGTTAACCCCTCACTAGCATGTTGAAGCTCTCCTCACATGGTGGATTTGTGGTTTTAGGTTGAGTTTTCTCCCTTGGATAACAAAAGACCTTAAGGCTTTTGGACCAATCAATTCACCAACTTCTTTTGAGATTTTTACCCCGAACTACGAGGTTTTGATCCTAATCTTTTTTTAAGATGGTACGTAGGCAGTGGGTTATCCATTCAAACATAAAAATTGTAAATAATTTGTACATTCTTCTCTCATCTCCCCAATCATGTTTGCACAAATAATTTTCATAAATACCAACCTACCTTACAACATTGTGAAAAGGGCTCCCTAGGAGTACCTATGATGTTTTGAGTGCTTAAAACCTTCCCATTGCATAACTAACCCCCTTACCCCGATCTCTGACATTTTATTAGTTTTTGATTTGATAAAACTTCTCGGTTTTTGTTCGCTTTCTAACCTTTCCTTTGGATAAATAGAAGTGTGGTGGCGACTCGAATTGTATGATTTACTTTTGATTTAGTCAAAAAATCTAAAGGTAATGAATACCTCGCTACAATATGGAAATCCAACTAGTGATTCATTCACTATATGTCAACATCATCTCAGTGAGCAGACTTAGATTTCAAAACGAACATAAACAGAGCATTGGAATTATCATTTTCAAAATGAACATTTTTACTTGCAAATAAGCACTTATCATAAAGAAAATTTCCATAATGGGAAGTTTGATCATACTAAGAGGAAAATGCTTAAAGACTCCGTTGAGAAAAAGGGAAAGCCGCTTCAACATTCAGTCAATCTGGGGAAATCATGTTGAGATTCGACAAATCTCTCCAAGATCAGCCAGCCAGGGGGAAAATTACTTCATGGCTCAAGCTAAGGCATGCCACCTCAAGAGCACAAGAAGTCAAACGCTCTAAGAGATGGTTAACCAGGGGACCACAGTTTCAAAACATTGGGGTAAGTCAGATCGAGTTTGTCCTATGAAAATATTGCTTCACGACTTGTGATTGGGGTAATCCATGCAGATACCCAACTGACTAGGGCAGAAGTAGGCTACGAAAATATAAGCTCTCTCCATGTTTCAACGCAAAGTGCAGAGGTGTGTTAACAACTCTTGAGCCTGAAGTAGGTGTCGGAGAATCATGTCTTTATGATCCTTATCCTAGCCTCAAATCTCCCACATCCCGCCACGTGAGCATTTGGTAAACCATTGTATAAATCATCACCATGCATTAATCATGTTACTTTACACATGTATATCATGAAGGCTTGCAAAAAAAAACCAGAAAAGCCAAAGCCCAATCCTCATTGGCACATCCAAAGCCTAACTTGCTTGACATCTCTATAAATCTCAATCCTTATTGGCACATCTAAAGCCTAATCCTCATTGGCAAATCCAAAGCCCAACTTCTCTTGGCACCTCAAAAGCCTAACTTGCTTGGCACCTCTAAAGCCCAACCACTTGCATTCTGCATATAATAGTCATCATGGCATAACATTGCATCCCTCAAATGCATAACATATCCATCAATATGGGGCATTACGTCATACAAATTCAAGCATGCATATGAAGTATAAGCCAGACACTCGTCTATGTTAACACATTCTTTTTCAATATTCGTCTGTATGGACTCTCAACACCCGTCCATGTTGACATTCTCTTTTCAATACTTGTTTATATTAATTTCAAACACTCGTTTGTGTTGATGTTATCGTCTCATTACTCGTCTGTATTGATTCCCAACATTCACTCATGCTAATCTTACATTTTTAATACTCGTTTATATTAACTTCTGACACTCGTATGTGTTAATCATTTTTCCGACGCTCGTCTGTGTCAAGTTATTTCCCTAACAAAACATTACAGTCAATCCCTAGTAGGTCAACCTACAAGTTGTTTGCCAGTACATATGCCTAATGAACTAATCAATACACTTACTTTTATTACACCCACTACATTCCTAACATGATTTTTTTGGATATTCTTGTATTTAATCCTCTTCTAACTTGAATTCTCGAAAAGCTGTCACAATTCGTACATTCAGGTCCAAGATGATTAAATAGGGACAACAATCATACCGTAAATTTTCCCTACCTTTTTCAAGTGTGTTTGGCTTATTGCTCATTTCATCTGCATATACACATGCCCTAATCATCCATCATAACATATTCATTTATAACTGTATCCTCAAATAAGCATCATTGATTCAAAGGGTCTTGCTTATTTATGATACAAAGCTAGTTGATCAAGTTCATGCTATGTCTTGGTTGTTTTGGCACAAGAGTGATGTTTGGTTCATTCCTTATGGATCAATGTTGGTGGAACCCTAGTTCTTGATCTTTGGCACTTGTGGATCATGTGGTTTGCATCATGGTATTGGATTTGATCATGAAACCCTAATACTTGGTACGACCTTTAGTTATGATTGAATCGCATCATGGAATAATTGGTTTTGAAGTTCATTTATAATATTGACTTTTGGTGATAATGTTCATACAAGGCTCACTTAGTGATTACTATTGATTATTGCTTGATTCATGCATTCAAGGCAAAGATCCAAGTTTCATTCAAAGCCCAAGATTCATTAAAGATGCAATTTCATACACATTTCAAGCTTTCAAATTCAAATCTTGGAGGGAAAACTCATTTTTTTTTCATTTTTCAAACCATGCTACAATTCAAAAACCAAATTTCACTACAAATTTTCAAAGTTTCATTACACAAAAAAAAGAAACATAATTTTGGCCTAGGTTGACTTTTGGGTCAATTGTTGACTTTTGGTCAAACATTTGACCAAAGTCAACCAACTGAACCCTACTTCCCCCATTTATTTTCTTCTCCATTTTATAAGCCATCCCATGTTTGATGTTGTCTTCATGAACCTTTTATTTCAATTTTCTTCATGACCCTTGTGTTAACCTTCATACCTTGACCAAATCCTCATGGAGGGTGTTTCATGACACAAATATAGCTCACACTAGCCCTGCATAAACATTAATCAAGTTCAGTACACAAAGACTTTGCCAATATTCAAAACATGGTCAAAAGCATACCTACAAACAAAATCTAAGTGGCTCACATTGCATAATTATTCTAATAAGCATCTCATTTAACATAACCTCAAATACTACACTAACAATCATTCAAGGCTTGGCCTTCATCATGTTCAAACAATTGCATTGATTTTAATACTAACATCACACTAACTAAAGGGAGTTTAACTAACAATTAACCTTTCCTATTTCAAGAAGTTCTCCTAAAAAACTATGTATTCACTAACAATAACTCAAATTTCAACATAGCATCAAATTCCATCCAATTTAGCTAAACTTTTACAACTAACTTTTACTAAGTTGTAACTCTACTAACCAAGTTCACGTTCTCATAATGTTCTTAACACCTATTAACATATCTTGTGATAGATCATACTTTTAATTTTTACTAACAGAGTTTTAACACACTTCATGAACACATAATAATTTTTGACATCAAATTAGATTAACCAAGTTTTGTAATTTTTAACCAACTAGCTTTGAATATTCTAACAATAATTAATTGATGTAACTAAGTTCAACATACTATAACAAACCTTCATAACAGTTACTGACATAATAAATTCACAACATAATTTTAACATATTAACATTTTCTTCCATTTGAACACAACTGAACTTCAATTCATCTCTCCAATCATTATCACCTATTCTCACATCTTCACTCATTATGAACAATCATTTGTGATAACTTCACCAATCATTATCACCTATTCTCACACCTTCACTCTGATTTTTGATCTCAATCTCTTAACATTCTCACCACAAATTCATCTCTCCACCCTTAACTCTTATCAATCTCAAACAAGAACACAGTAATAAGAGCAACACATGGTCACGTGAAATCACCTACAAATTATACACATAATAAGGAGTAAAAGAAGATAACATTGTGGAGCTTGGAGTTCGAGTTCTTACCTCATTCGAAGCATCTCTAGTTTTCCTATTATCTTCGCCTTCAAGTCTTACAATCTTGACCTGACCAACTCGCCGCTTCGAAGGTTGGTTCATCCCATTCAAACTTGCTTGTTTTATCCGTTTCTCGTTACCATAGGATATAGTTATCATAGAGGATATATAATCCTAAGTTTTAAGGTTAGAATTTGGTATCACTTGCATTTAATTTAGATTTGAAGATTTAGAGTTTGTATATTTTGGGCTTCGATTTGGGTTATGTGGATAGAAACAGAGGAATGATCGGATTTCGCTTTAGGGAGAAAGAGGTTTAGGAAAGAAGGAGCTTGTGTGATTCCATACTGAAGACTTCCCTTCTCTTTTGGCATATAACGTGGGCCTTTTGGGCCTATTGTCCCATGGGTGTTACCCTTATACTCTACATTCCAGCTCATACACCCCCTTGACTGGGTACAACTAGCCATCTTTGGGCCTCCTCTTAAGCCCAACATCAAATCAGTTGCTATACATCACACTTCCCTTTAAGCGTGACACCATATTGCCTTTTTTTATTTTATTTTATTTTATTTTATTTTATTTTATTTTATTTTATTTTATTGTTTTATTTCCAACTTTCATTTCTTTTTTTATGCATTTGTTAATATGAAAAATATTTAGAAAATAAATGTAATTTTATGTTCTAGTTGTGTTTTTTCATTTAATTCGTACTTTTGGAAATAATCAAAATAATGCTTTAGTTTAGAAATTAACCATTAACTTTTTAGGGTTGATCTTTCTAATTAGATTCTAAATAATAACATGTTATGTTCCCCCTTAGATTCTAGGGTATATTAGAAGTAGAAGATTGGTGTCACTTTGATTTTTTTCCCTTGGAAGTTAGGTTTATAAATCCTTGTGCCCGAGTTACAATTGGATTTTATCATGATTGATTAAGTTGATCAAAGTTTTCTTTGATTAACTAAATCCTTTGACAATGTGCTTGTTCCCTCAGTCTTGTCAAGTGAGTAGAAACCTCTTGATCACTTGATAAGACTAGTCTTATGTACTGGAGCTGCATCGGACATCCCAAGACCTCAACTCAAGTTCAAGACGCCATATTCAAGTTAATACAAGTCAGTTACAACATTGCAGACATACTGGAGACTAGATCACTGTTCAAGTACAATAAAAGTCCCGCTTCAGCAACTTGTCAATTACAATCCGAACTGCATGCCACAAGCCTTAAGTAGTAGAGAAGGGATGAGAGGGAGAACTCATATCCTTATTCAGAATATCTTTGGGTATGGGACGAATGAGGCAGTTTCTCAGAGTATTCACCTCTACTCATAGACTTTAGCGCAATTCAAATCAAATAACTGTCAAGTCTTCTTACCTACAAACAATACTTCAACCATCTCCAACAACAATACACTTCCTCTGTGGAATGACCCTTTCCTTGGTTAATCACCGATTCTCGATTAAAAGACTATCTTATCTTCTTTCCTTGGTTAATCATCGATTCTCGGTTAAAAGACCATATTCTCTCTCTTTTTGGGTTAATCACCTATTGGTTAACATACCATTTCCTTGGTTAATCACCGATTCTCGGTTAAAAGACCATCTTCTCCTTTCCTTGGTTAATCATCGATTCTCGATTAAAAGATCATCTTATCTTCTTTCCTTAGTTAATCACTGATTCTCGATTAGAAGACCATCTTCTCATTTCCTTAGTTAATCATCGTCTATTGGTTAAAATACCATTTTCTCTTTCTCTTTTGGTTAATCATTGTCTATCGATTAAAATACCATTTTCTCTTTCTGTTTTGGTTAATCACTGTCTATCGGTTAAAATACCAATTTCTCTTTCTCTTTTAGTTAATCACCGTCTATCGGTTAAAATACCACCTTCTCTTTCTCTTTTGGTTAATCACATATTCTCGGTTAAAATACCATACACTCTTACCTTTCACTTTGGGTTTATCACAAAGTATCAGTTAAAACACCCATCTCTCCGGTGTAAACACCACCTTTTTCCCTTATTGGTTATAACACCATTTTTATCACTTCTATCCCATCTATCACCTTTTTTATTTTTTCACCCTTAGTTCCACGAACTACGAAGCTCTGATTTTCTTATTGCACGATGAGAATAGGTAGGCACAAGGGTTCAAATCCTTGGTGAGCATATCAATTAGTAGACCTTTTTTCCGTTTTGTCATTTGCAAGTAATCTTTAGATAATAACACCCATTCGAGCAAAGAACAATCAAAATGGTTCCTGTTGAGTACAACAGATGTGAGGGGTGCTAATACCTTCCCATTGCATAACCGACTTCCTTACCCTTTTTCTCTCCCCATTGGGTTTTATTGATATTTTCCCTTTCCTTCGGGAATAAACAAAGTGTGATGGCGAATATGTTGTATCTTCGAGCATGCAATGCGCTCAGGTATTTTTTGCAATGCAACAATTTGACCGACAACAAGAGACACAAATTGACATTAAGATGAAAAAGATTGGGATGCCCATCGAGGCCCTAGAACCTGATTTTCATCACATACCCCTCCTTAATATTTCAAGAGGAATGATCTTACAAGAGTGCACATATATGGACTTCAAAGAGTTCGAGGTGAGATACCCTCACCTCGTCAAAGAGTCACCCAGAACTGATAAGGTAAGATTCTCCTGTTTCTACAAGAACCATGGGCATAACACGAACAAGTTTATCCACCTGGAAGATGCCATTTAAGATTTGACAAATAAAGGGAGATGAAGCCGATATGCGCAGAATTATATTAGAAAGATTGGTCGTGAAAGGAGAAGAGGCTCTCCCAAAGAATCTAAGAGCCGAGACAATTCACCATGAAACAAGTGATCTCCAAGTTGAGATAAGGTGTCGTAGAAAACGATGATTAAGGTTGTCATGAAGATCAAATAAGGGAAAGAAATCAACAACGACGAGGAAGAATATTGAAAAAGTAAATAATAATTCATAGCCTTTAGGATTGAAGAAAGAGAAGTTATCGCCTTATACGGGCTTGAAGCGACATGTCCTTTGGGTTTAGTAGAGTTTATGGTCACTTTCAGAGAAGGAAGAGATGCCATGAAGATAGAATTATAAATCCTATTAATTCCATGCAAAAACATGTACAATTGCATTATGGGGAGACCCTTCGCTTCAACTCTACTTTAAGGAGTGCCTTAGAGGGGGGGGGGGGGGGGGGGGGGGGGGGGGGGTGGGGGGGTGGGGGGGGGGGGGGGGGGGGGGGGGGGGGGGGGGGGGGGGTGGGAATGAGGCACTTAGACGATTTTCTGGATTTTTTACGGTTTATAGATTTTTACTTTCTTGAGATGCTTATGTGATGAAAAGCGGTAAAGTGCGAAAAATAAAGAACACCACGATGTATAATGGTTCCCCTCACAGATCGAGAGTACTCCACTCCCCTTTCAACACGAAAGAGAATTCACTATAATGTTAGATTCCTAGACAAGACACCTTAAGGCCTTTCTATCTAATTCTAACACACCAAGAACAATCCTCTTGGATTTACAATATTTAAAGTCCAATCGAGACTCAAATTCTCACAAAAGGACCTCTTGCATCCACACACCGGATAGCAAGGATAAAACCTTACAAACTTATTCTTAACAATCCTAAAAATAAGTTGTAATCAAGAAATACAATTCTGAATTTTTGTAGAAGATGAAATAGTTGAAAATTTGAAGTATATCAATTTATCAATTGATCTTCTCCTTTGTAACACTTAATTATCACAATAATTATACAAGTGTTCTTTGTATGGAATGAAACTATGATGCTTAAAAAAAAGGTTTATGCAAGATTTCACTCTTAAGAAAATTTGGAAGAACACTTAAAAATTGTTTGAAAGAATATGAGTAATTGATTTGAAATTTTGCAAGGAGGTGAATTTGAAATCTGAAAAAATGATGTATATATGTTGTCTAAACACCTCCTCAAATGGATGCAATTACCCAAAGGATGCCATGGTTCATGGTAAAGAAAATAGAAAAGTTTCCTTGAAGAGATGCACTGATTTTTGCCTCTGGTTCAATGGTAATCGATTACCTTAATATGGGTAATCGGTTACTTGCCTCTAACATGCAAAAATATTTGAATTTTTCACAGAGTAATCAATTACCTTAAAATGGATAATCGATTACTTCATCCCATATTTGAAAAATAGCTTAAAAAATGAAGTGTTATGATTTCTTTGATGCATAAAATTACTTCCAATGATTATGGCATGAATGAGACATGTTTTGAACACTTGTATAATCATCTAGAGGTCAAGTGTAACACCCCGATAATAATAAAATAATTATTTAAATTGAGTTAATAATTTATTTATTAATTTAATTAAATAATTGGAAATTTTATTATTATTATTTTTGGATTATTATTATTAATTCGGAAAATATATATAAGTTGGAATTTAGAAAAAATCCCATTTTTTTGGTAAAAAGGTTAATTTCACGTGAAAAGGGAAAAGAGGCAGAAAGGGGCAAAAAGCAAAAGAACGAAGGTTGAAGGAAGGGAAAGCTTGGAGCTCAGAGACTGCCGGATTTACTCAGGTAAGGGGGGTTTATCATCGATTAATGGGTATTATGGGATAATATGTGATGGGTAGTAAGAAACCATGGATTTTGACTCTGATTTGAATGATGCATGCTGAAATTGTGAAATATTTGATGAACGAAATTGGATGATAATAGACGAAAACTCGTAGGGATTAGAGGTAGTAAGGTTAGCGAATTGGGAAGCCGAATGTGTATGATCTGTAATTGATAAAACGAACGAACATGTATGAAAATTGGACTGTAGAAGGTTGGAATTGGATAGATCTCGTAGCAGGAAAGCCATTGCAGATCTGGAATTTTCTGGCTCTGGTCATACGCGTATGGCACTAGGCAATACGCGTATGAGATGGCTGGTACGCGTATGGATGAGGCCTTACGCGTATGAGTGAAAAAGATGATATTTTGAACGTAGATTCGTCTCTGTTGGTACGCGTATGAGGATGTGGTACGCGTAGCATACGCGTATGGGCGTGGGCGATACGCGTATGGGTTGGGCGAGGAAATGCGCCATACGCGTATGGACATAGGCGATACGCGTATGGGCAGACTTGTGGTTTTTCTGAACTGTTGTTGTGCAGTTTTTGGTTGTTTAGGCTGAGTGCTGTAACTTAGCTGATGTATGACGTAGTGGGGATTATTTTCCGTTGTTTTGAGTAGTATAGGTATTAGTAGAGTGTGCTAATACTGTGTTTGATTATGCGGCATGATATGATATGCTTTTGTGATAAAATGTGTCGATGATGTGTGATGGTATGCATGATGCTGTAAATGTATCAGTTATGTATGCATTTGTGAATAGACTGTTTTATGGCTTAGAGTGTGAGCATATGTCTATTCTTGAGTTGTTGTTGTTGTTGTTGCATTGCTAGGTGATTAGCATGCATATTGTGGCCCATTTGGGGTGGTAGCTAATTCCCATGGTGAGGAATTAGTGAGTAAATCATTTTGATTGTTGTTGATGTTTGCATGCTAGGTGATTAGCGTGCATAGCATGACCCATTTGGGGTGGTAGCTAATTCCCATGGTGAGGAATTAGTGAGTGAGTCACTATGTCTCAAATGAGTGGGACTAGTGAGCTTGGTAGCCGTGCCTGGATTTGGACGGTGAGGTTGAACTATATGTTCACAAATAGTCGGTACCGCATGCATGGAGTCTCATTGCATAATATATGTATGGCGTATAATATGAATGGATGTATTCCAATATTATACGTGTGTTTGTGTTGATGTTGAGTATTATGTTGAGTTGATGTGCTGTTACTGAATGTATGTTTGGATTAGGGTGATGAAGTGTGTTGAAATTACTTAGCATTACATAATGTTTTATAATGCTTATTATATTGATTGAGGAACTCACCCTTACAACTATTTTTCAGGTAACGGGCAATGAGTTGAGTAGAAGTTAATGCGTGGAGTCTAGTGTAGTCTCCTTTAGTGGGTCATGCTCTGATAGATGTAACATCGGGTGGGAACCTTTGAATTATGTTGTTCATGCTTGTGAAACCAGTTTACATGTAGTATGTTACATGTTTTGATTGATTTGATTTATATCCGCTGCGATTTATGCGAATGTTTAATTGATTTAATAAAGAGCATGACAGTTATATTGGAACATGGTGTGAATGATTGTGTGACACCCTTAACTGCATAATTACTCTGATGTATGTTTATAATTTAATTAAATAATTGGGGTATTTTAGAAGGGTGTTACATCAAGTGTTATACCTATTCATTTGAAATACGAATCTTCATGAGTTTCATCGAGACTTGATCATTTAGTTGAAAACTTCCTTCATGAGCTTGAATCTTGATCAATCCTTTTTGTTAATCAATCTTAGACTTGTAGAGAAGTTTGTCGTCATCAAAACATTTGAGAAGTCATGTCTTCACAACAATGACGATTAATCATCAGATCACAAGATCGATTTCCAAAAACATGTACATTATAATATATCCTAATTCAATAAATAAAGAAACCAACGACAAGAAAATAATATTGGTTTGGTCATAACAACAAGGAGCAATGGGTAACATAGAGGAAGCAAACTACAACCTAAACATTGGCGGAATGAAAATTTGGCTACCAACAGAGGTGGATAAAAACGTACAACCCCACCATAATGGCCAACCTCATCGAACTGCATGATAGTGATTATAATTAAGAGAGGAAATTTCATTAGGGATGTTTCCCACCTTCTATGAGTCTAGGAATCCCAACATAGTATGGTCAGGAATCTTCACTAATATGTTTCCATCCTTTGTGTAATGACTAGTATCTCGACTATACTCTGCTTCATGGTCCCTTTGGATGAGAGGTTTTCCTGGGGTACTCCTTTTCTAATGACGGTGATATATGGATGTTTGCCTTTGCTAGTGTTAGCCTATGATTTTTGACTCCACACTGAAACATATTATGCCCGGATTGGAAGAGTTTCAAGAACAAATCCACAAGATTAGGATCACTTTATCCTTAAAACATGTTTAAAATCTCAAAAAGGTTCATAGTGAATTAACATTTCAATATGAAAGTGTAATGTCAAGGTGGTGAGGTCGACTTCTTTGTCAGTTGTTTGGGACTTGGTATATTTTTTAGCCTAAGAATCAGGTGATCTAGAGACATTTCGACACCACCACAAAGTTCGCTAGAGAAATTCCTCGACAAGGGTAGTTAGAGGTTATGAAGACGATTTTTATTGATAAGTGCAGTTTAAAGACAATTTTAAATACCAACACGTGGAAGCAAAGTAAAGAGCTAAAGGCCACATAATGACGTACATGTCGAGTGCTGAAGAGTAGACTATTATCGACAGTCATGAAAATGTATTTGTTTGTGCAAAACATTATTTGGAGAACCCTCAATGGAGCTAGCTAGGTGAGGTGACAATCTTCCTGTCTAGTAGGAGGTATGTTAGGAAGGATTCATGGCCACCATTGTTGGTGGTCCATGATTTTCACGTGTTTCTCCTATTAATGTTATTCAATGATCAGATGCCTCTCTTTGGTATGGTCTTAAGACCTATTTATCTATAAACTTTGCCCCCTATTAGATATTGAGAGAGCGTTCTTTCAATGGGTTTAATAGCCATTGGTAATGTGTAACCAATTCATTATTAAGTGTTATGTAATGGATTCTTCCATTGATTATTCAAGGAACATTATAACGGTTCTAGCGACCCATTCCCTTAGAGCCCGATCACTTGAGTTCGGGATTGTCATACCCAAATTTTGCCCTACTTCGATTGTACCAAATTCGTTTACATCCATTCGTTTACATCCATACAGGCTTTCCATTTAGTCATGATTCATTGCATCTGCATATACCCTATTTGGGGTTTGACCTCGTGATTTGAGTATTCTTCACCTCTTTTAATAAGCTCTCATATGCAACATTAATTTATGACCATTTCATTTGGTCAAAAGTTCTAAAAAAAATTCACCCAGTAACATGCATATCGTTATTTGGACGAAATCAAAGATTTAATTTGTCTTTTATAATTGCATTGCATGAACCATTCACTATCTATTATGTTTTTATTTAAACCCATTCCTCATTCATAGTAGCTTTTGCTCATGCTACTAATTGTTTAATGGAATTTGTCCTAGGTTGTTTTGATTATCGGCTATCTTTTTCCTATTTTTTCCCATTAATTATTAGCATAGGCATATGTTGTCAATTTTTTTGCCATACTTCAATTTTAATTTTAAGTAAAATTTGTTTTCAACTTTATGATAATAAAAGTGTGATATGCATCATTTAAATAAAAGAAATCTAATTGAGGATTCACGTTTACTTTAAGGAATATGTTAATATCACTTTGCATATTTGTATAATAAATAATGGATCCTACAATTATCTTATGGATAAAATACAATGGAATATCTCCAAATAGTGACAAATACATTAAGGTTTTAAGGCTTTTTGCCTTTGCTCATGTTGACTCAAGGATTTGTGTTTCAAGCCTAGATAATTCCATGTGATTGTCCCTTATTTGTGTATGCCCATCCCTCGTCAACATCATTGTCAAGCTCAAAACCCTGATGCACATGTCTTCATCTTCATTTCCTTGCTCGTACATATGCCAAAAATGAAAGAAAAAAAAACAGTTAGCATATCATATCCTTGATACGAACACAATAAAAAGGAGAAGATTTAAATTAAATATAAGAGGGAGTAAATTCAATTAGAAAATAATTGCTCACATCCAGAATCAAAATTGGCCACATATAATTTTTTACAGCAACAGTAGTAGAGTGTTAACAGGGAAATAATAGAGATCAACATGAAATTGATGAAATATTGGGGACCATACAAAATACCTCAACATATACACACGCAAATACAAAAAATAAAAGGTATGATTGCTCAAATATAGAAAAAGAATGAATGTGTGCACAAGTCAGAGGGGACCACAATGGAAACCAAATATTAGCAAGGTACAAGCATACACAAAGAAACATTTTCACGCGTAGCACAAAAAAATTCATAAAGGATCCCCACAAAATCAGGGATGCAATAAACATTCTCCAACGGATTGATTCAGATGTGACCAGCTCATCATTATCTCAACCAAAAATTCACACGTACCTCACCCCCTCATCATAACTCGGACACTCATATAAGTGCAACACCCAGAAAATAAAAAAGAGGACCGATTACTGTAAAAAACATTCCCAAACCCTATCACTAAAGTCCACTAAGATCTTGTTTCGACTTTGAATTTCACACTGAAATTCAAAGTTTGGAGAGTTAAACCCTCACCTAAACAAAATACCAACATCAATAGAAAGTTCATATATATATATATATATATATATATATATATATATATATATGATATATAGATAGAGATAGAGAGAGAGAGAGAGAGAGAGAGAGAGAGAGAGAAGAGAGAGAGAGAGAGGAGAGAGAGAGAGAGAGAGAGAGAGAGAGAGAGAGAGAGAGGAGAGAGAGAGAGAGAGAGAGAGAGAAGAGAGAGAAGAGAGAGAGAGAGAGAGAGAGAGCGAGAGAGAAGAGAGAAGAGAGATCGCTCGAGACGAGAGAGAGAGAGCTGCTAGGAGAGAGACGAGAGCTAGAGAGAGAGAGAGAGCGAGCCTCATAGCTCTCTCGAGAGAGAGAGCGCTCTCTCTCTCTCGAGAGAGAGAGAAGCTTCGAGAGAATCGCAAATCCAAAAGGACTTACCATCGTTCCATCGTCGGAGTTACGTCAGACTAGCTCCAATTAGGTAATTTTTTACCCTTCTCGTCATTTCATGGTCACCATTGCGTAGAGCTCATTTCGTTGATCTGTATCACTCGTGTAATTTTTTGATTTACGTGAGTTTTACGATTGGGTTTTATTTTATGAGATTTAGGTTCTTTTTCCGGATTTAATCCTCGATTTAGGTTGTTCGGTTGGTTTTTTAGCGAACTAAGGTTGGATCTGTGATCCTTCGCCAAAAGCAGTTGGGTTTCGTGTTTTTTGTGTGTTTGAGGTGTTAGTTGTCGGAGAAAACGGTGGCGGCTGTCGCGCGCTGCCGCTTCTCTGGCCAGGGCAAGTCGGAGAGAGAGAAGGGATCGCATAACATTTCTTTTGTTTTGTTAGAAGAGAGAGAAATGGCATGGCTTATGCTTTATCTTCTGATAAATGTGCCCTTAATGGCTGTTTCTTGTGCCAGTATTAATGGATTGTGTGGCCCAATGCGATGGTGACAAGTGTCTCCACCATCGAGACACTTGTCACCGTTTCTGTTAGTTCCTCCCATGATTCCACACAGTGCATTCCCTTGGTGTTATCGTGCTCCAACGCACCTTTCCACTTCTTGATCAATGGACCAAGTCAGATTTACAGATCTGAAGGTTCTAGTCAAGCCCTTAGTCAACTGAGGTTGACTAAGTTCTTGGTGGATTCCCCTTGGTATTGGGCTTTGGTGGTCCTGGGTCTTGTGGTTCCTGATGATGTCCCCCTATTCACTTAATTCCAAATCCATTTCTTTTCTTCTTCATCTTGTTTTTCTTTTTTCTTTTATTCTTTTATTTTATTTATTATTATTTATTATTTTCTTGTAAGTGATAAGGTTTTTAATTAGGATAAATACTTTTAGTTAATTTAATTAGTATTTTAATTAATTTATTAAATAATTATATTTATCCTAGTTAATTAAGCATTTAATGAGGGCTTTGTCGAGCTTGTATGTTTCTGATTGGTCATTATTTTTGCTTATGCATTTTCTCATATTACCATGATGATGACCATTGATTAATCTCAATAGATACACAACCAAAATTT
Source organism: Lathyrus oleraceus (assembly GCF_024323335.1). Lineage (NCBI taxonomy): Eukaryota > Viridiplantae > Streptophyta > Magnoliopsida > Fabales > Fabaceae > Lathyrus > Lathyrus oleraceus. The sequence continues at coordinate 156,252,777 of NC_066581.1, forward strand.
AAAAAAAATCGATTCAATATCGAGCCCATTTCAACACCTTTGTAAGTCGATTGCTTTTAGCATCACCATCAACCTCACATAGCTTACTCCTGGGCTTTCTTACAATAAGACCTATTCGATTTTATTTAATCGATTAGATGATTTATTCACTAATTATAATCCAATTTATCCGTGAAATACAAAGTTAAAACCTCGATCCAATATCAAGTATATTTATTAAAATTAAATTAAAACACCTAATTACAATTAAATATCATTTCATTTAGAAATGAAAAGGGGGATGGTTTTGAGCCTTCAACTCCTCTCATCGATTGTTTGAATATGAGTTCCCTTACTCATTTAGTCAAGCAATTGTCATTTCTCTTAAAACCTTATAAACCGATTAAATCAAATAATTTTCTTAATAATCTAAATGAAATGGGAGATGGTATAGAGCCTTCGATTCCCCTCCTTGAATACTTGGATATGAGTTCCCTTACTCAGACATTCAAGTAATTTTCGTTTATCTAAAAAACATCAACCATACATAAACCTATTTTCATAATCGCTTAGATGAAAAAGAAAGTGGTATCGGGCCTTCTATTCCCTTTCTCGAATACTTGGATACGAGTTGCCTTACTCGGCCATTCGAGTATTTGTCATCCATTTAAAATACTTTAAATATTATCCAATCCTTTTATGATTAAGGATGAAAAGGGAGATGGTCTAGAGCCTTCGATTCCTCTTCTCGAGTATTTGGATACGAGTTCCCTTACTTGACTATCCGAGTAATCATCATCCAACAAAATATTCAACATATTAATCCAACTTGTCACTCTCGTGTGACTAAAACTCTTTTCAAAAAGAACATTGTTTAATCCTTCTAATGCGCATAACCAACCAATGCTTAAGCCTTCGCCGAGAGTAGATAAGCCAATGTTTAGCCTTTAGAACATAATTTAAATAGTTGTTCATTAAAATACACCAATAAACCGTAGTTCCCCGAACTATGAATGCTCTGATTTCCTTATTGCACCATAAGGATACGTAGGCACGAGATTGCAAGATCTTGACGATCACACTAATAAAAAACCTCCCCTTTCCTCTTTTGAGATTTCCTTTCATTTCTATTTTCAGTCTTTTATTTACTTGAAGAAAACAAATAACCTAAGCTAAAGGGTTCCCGTTGAATACAACGGACGTGAGGGGTGCTAATACCTTCCCTTACGTAATTGACTCCCGTACCCGAATATGGTTGTGACGACTATTATTCTATTTTTCAATGTTTTGTCGATATTTTCCTATTCTTTCATTGGGATAAATAAAGTTCGGCGGCAACTCTGTTCGAACTATTTTTACGCGACCATCGCGAGGAATCATATTTTTTAAGATGTGACAGGGATGAGTATAGAAATCGTTGCCCAACCTCATGATAATTCATCGACCTCATAAAATTCCCGGAATGTACATAATTTCCCAAAGCACTGGTCCTGTAAGGGTGAAGTATTTTGTGTTTATCCTAGATCACATAAACTTGTCATAATCGTATCAAAGACTCCATTTAAGTTTTTGTCCTTGAGGATGGATCAATTCCTATTGTATATTTAGAAATATTTATGACTTTGATGAAGGAGCTAGAGAACCTTGGTGGACTCGTGATGTAAAACAATCAGATAGCCCAAGTGGGATCTATATCAGTTTTAAGTCATAAAACCCGGTGGATTTTAATCATAGTAAAGTCGGAGAGTCCCAGTGGGATCTCTATCAGCTGTCATCATAGAACATTGTAAAATTTACACATAGAGAAGTCGGAGAGCCCCAATGGTATCTCGACCTATTAGCATCATATACTCAGTAGGTTATATACATAGAGAAGTCAGAGAGCCCCAGTGGGATCTCAACCAATTGGTATCGTAGAACTCGGTAGGTTCTAGATATAGAAAAGTCGAAAAGCCCAAGTGGGATCTCGACCAGTTGTAATTGTAGAACTCAATAAGTTCTACACATAGAGAAGTTGGAGATCCCTGGTGAGATATAGACCAGTTGTCGTCGTAGAACTTGGTAGGGTTTAGACATAGAAAAAACGGTGAGCCCTAATGGGATTGATCGGTCACCAACTCTACTAGTTTTCTGACACTTATTCGGCATGAATCCGCAAAATCGGTAACACTTTGTTTTATCTTTTTATTATTTTATCAAGTAAGTTTTATGTTCGCGTTTCTATTCTTGTTTTGTTATTATTATTAGTTTATATCAGTTTATCACGTTTTATGCTTTCTTTTGGTTTTTCAGATTCAAGCAAAAAATCCCAAAGACTCGTCAAGGAAATCAGGCGTTCCAGACTCGCGGAAAAGGATTTTTGGAAGATACAGTGACCCTGACACGACCTGTGTCAGGAGAGGGATAAAACCAGAAGTTGGGAAGAAAAATAGTGGGCTGACACAGGTGCCCATGTCAGCTGACACAACCCGTGTCAGCAAGCCTGACACTTGTATTGTTGGAGTAGAGAAATAGTGAGCCAACACGGCCATCCGTGTTTCCTGACATGGCCCGTGTTGGCTTGGACGCCTCATCTTCTGATTTTCATTGATTTTTAGAGTTTATGACTCTGGAGGGTGTTTTGAGTATTTGCTACATCTGTTAATCGATCAGTGACTATTTAGATGACTTTTGGGGGAAAAGAGAAGGGACTTTTTTTGCACGAGAAAGGATTTTGACGATTAAGATTGGTATTGTTAAGGGTTTCGAAGAATGGAGATTCTTCAAGAGCGATCACGATTGAAGATCAACGGAATCCACTTATCTTGTAATGTCTAATTTGAATATTGTATTTTCTTTGAATATTATGAGCGGCTAAAGCCCCCAATGCTAGGGGGTGTCCCTGATTTTACCGTGTAATAACTTTGAATTCATAATTCCCTCAATTTTATGTTTTGTTATTCAATTTTAATATGCAATGTTTCTAATGCTTTCATTATCGGACAAATAGGGATTGTTCTACGGTTAACAATTTGCTGGATCACAATTATTAAGGTTTTTGCACGATTAAACTTTAGTAGATATCACCTAGGGCTAGGGATACCGTATAGTTACCGGATATATCTTGTTAAAACAAAGCTTGGTTTCATCATAATTTTCTAAGGACTTAGATATTAGGATGAATGACCAAAGGTTTCCCTCTAAGGTTTTAGGAGGAAACAACACTAAGATTTGGTAATTGAATATATGAACTTGTTAAGGAGATCTAAATTCAAGGTTATTGTAGGGAAAAATCACACATCGTACCCTGGCATATTTCTCATATTTGTGTAAAAGTCATATTTTACATTCTGCTTATTTTTATTATTGTGCGAATTTATTCCAAAACAAAACTTCTGTTTTTGTTTAATTGAATCACAATTTAAACTAGATATTACTACACAGTCCTCGAGATCGATTTTTGGGAAATCTGCTTATTATTACTATATCGACAAAATAATACACTTGCTATTTTTCCGATCAAGTTTTTGGCGCCGTTGTCGGGGACTGCCAAATATAAAAGTTTAAATTTAGTTCAAATGAAATTTTGTGGCTCTGCAACTAAAATTTAATTTTTGTTCTTTCAGTTGTTTATTTTGATCGTTATCAACTAATTTGTGTCTGATATGTTTATGCATGGTAAGGCCTCAGCTGATTTTCCTTTTGATGCAGAAATCGAAAGAACTTTGCTTGCAAGACTCAGACAAGCTAGATTAGCAAGACTGGACTCAGAAGAAGAATAACCTCCCATTGATTCAGATTCAGATTCAGAGTCAGAGAGAGAGAGAGATCAAAATAATGGGGGAGAACCCACCGCCACCAAAAAGACTGTTGGGTGACTACGGAGGTGAAAATGCACCAACTGGTAGACTAACAATTGTCAACCAACCGATGAATGTGCCTAATTTTCAGCTACACCCAAGCACAATCAATCAACTTGAAAGAAAAGATTTCACTGGAAAGGTAAATGAAGATGTAAACAAGCATTTACAGAGATTTCTAACCATGAGAACACTCTAAAAATTGATGGTCATATGGAGGAAGCAAAGATATTAAGAATGTTCTTGTTCACTTTGGCTGAAGAGCTTGAAGAATGGTTCTATTTTCTCCCAGCCGGAAGTATTACATCATGGGAAGAGATGGAAAAGGATTTCTTGAATGAGTATTTTCCAACATCGGTATTTCTGAGAAAAAGGTATGAAATCCCGAACTTTAAGCAGAAAGAGGGTGAATCTTTGGGAGATGCCTACAAAAGATTCAAAAAGGTCCTAGTGGCTTATCCAATTCATAATATGGATCCAACGGAATAAATGTAGATGTTTGTAAATGGTCTCAAAATAAATACGAAACAGTTGATTGATACCGCAACTGGTGGCTCAACTAATTTTTGAACAGCCATTGATATCAAAAAAATCATTAAAGCAATTGCTGCTAATGAGCACTTGGAGTTGTATGACGGATGTACAAGCAAACTTGAAGGAGTTATTGATCTAAAGTTAGAAACTAATAGAATCCGTATAGAAGATACAATCATTGTCGAAGTCGAAAAGAAGCTGAAGGCTATGGATATAGGTACTCAACAGGTAGCTCAACTCCAACCTGCTCCTGTCGTCAGTTGTGAGATTTGTAATGGACCGCACCAAACGGTGTATTGCTTTGCAACCCCTAAACAAGTTGAAGAAATAAATTTTTTGAAGCAGAATAATCCCTATTCCAACACTTACAATCCAGGTTGGAAGAATCATCCTAACTTCTCCTGGAAAGATCAGAAAGGGAATGTTCCACAACAAGGTCAAGGTCAATATCAAACTCAATATCAACAATAGTAGCAATAACAAGCCCTAAAGAAAGAAGATTGGGAGATTTCCATTGAAAGAATGACAACTCACAATGTTCAATTCCAAGAAGAAACTAGAAACAATCAGAAGAACACTACTGCTTCCATAAAAAATCTTAAAGTTCAGATGGGTCAGATAACACAACAATTAGCCTTAAGTTCTCAAGCACAAGGTGCTCTACCAAGTGCAAATGTGACAAATCCAAGAGAGCATAATAATGTTAGTGTCGTGACAATGAGAAATGGTAAATCTCATGAAGTCCTTGAGGAGAAAGTTGAAGATGAAGATCAACTTCTTGAAGTAGATCTTGAGATCAAAGAAAATGAAGCTGTAAGGGAAGAATTGGTTGTGCCTAAACAAGTGGTGAAAGAAAAAGTCATTGAACCAAAACTGGTCATTAAGCTTCCCTTTCCCACAAGAAACAAGAAAAAGGGGCAACATGTGATCCGCTGTCGCACACAGGTCAAAAACGAGTTTAAAAGTGGAGTAAAACGGAAGCGACACTCGAATATCCTATCACAAGGACTCTTGAATGTTATAACCAAACGAATGAAAAGAAGGGGGTTTTTAAGGGTCAAAACATAAATTAAAGATGATTAAAGGTAAAAGCAAAATTGATAAATAAACTAATCTATTGTATCGATTTCCGACTTATCATCGATTCTTATAATTTCAATTCCCTAGCGGATTCAATCCCATTCGATTATAATACCCACTAACAAGCGCAAATTGGTATTATATGATGTATGTTCCTAATTTCCTAACTAAGCAAACGGATTTAAGGAGACGCGAATAAAGCAAACCCAACTTAATCAAACACGATAATGAAAAAGCTACACTAACGTGATTATAGTTAAGAATCATACCAACAATCAAATTTAATCAACTCTTTCCTATAAGAAACAATCGAATTAAGCAAACGAAAATAATCGAATTAAGCAAACGATTTTATAGGAAGAATTGAAAAAAATCAAAATTAAACTGAAACTAATAAAAACCTCAAAGTGGAATTCGAATACAATAGATCAACTCTTTGGGAATTAGCTCTCCATGAAATTTTCTAAGCAATATTGTATCATCGAAATTCAGAATTTTGGATTACTATAGTAGTGAAAGACCTAATATAATAAAAGGAAAATTCGGGCCCTTATAGGATCCGGCCCGAAAATTACAAAAACTAGCCCAAACTAACTATTTTAATTAAGTCTGAAACTTCAACGAATTATTCGACCCTCCTTCACTTAGAATCAGCTTTTGACTTCAACATGAAACTTGTATCTCTTTCTCTTAGCTTTCCAAAGCATATTATAACACATTAATCTAATTCTCGTAGCTCAAGTTATGATCTGCATAGTGATAAGGTATCAAATAACTATTTATGCTAAAAATAAAGTACGAAAATAAAATAAAGCCAAAAATAAACTTAAATATTTAAACACACTAAAATAGTAAAAATAATATAATAAACTATAGATTTGCCTAAGTACAATAGTAGAAGAACATGCATCAAAATGCACTGATCAAATTCCCCCACACTTGAACTTTTGCTCTCCGAGCAAAATTATAAATTCAAAACTCAAACAGAAAAAACAAGAACAAACAAAACATGCAATTCCAAAGGTTATCAAGATACAAGGTACAAGCAGAATTCTAAGTCTAAGCTTCAAGAATATGGTGTTAGTGGACAACTTCCTGTGATATTCAAAGAAGATAGGAAAACAGATTACCAAAGAGTACATCCAAAAGTAGTAAGATCCTCACAAGATAAAACTCACTCAACTCTCAAGTGTTTAGGTTAACTGTTTACACTCAAAGCACAACATAAAAGTTAGTACTACCATAAGCTTGAAAAGACTCTAACATCCACAATTGAAATACATGCACACAATGATCAAAAGGACTTTTATTTGGTTGTAACGTGGCCAATGTAAGGGTGAGATAAATCCTAAGGGATTCTAGGCTAAAATTCAAAAAGACAAAAAAGACTTGAAAGAAAGTGCGGGAGTTGAATTTACAAAATATTTCATTCACTTCAACAACTCTATAGTAACTGTTTTCATTCATATTTTTCTTCTCCTTTCTCTTTTTATTTCTTTTTTTCCATAAGGAGTATGTATTGACATGTATACATCCTTCTATTTTTTTTTCATTCATTTTTTTTTCTTTTCTATATTCTTTTTCTATTTTTATTTTCTTTTTCTACCAACTTCTAAAATATTACAAACATAATTATTCAATCTGATACAACTCCAAACAAGATTCTTTCAACCTTTGAATAAGGTGATATAACATTGTTTTTCACTTCTCGATTTGTAATGTGTTTTAAACAAAAAAAGGATAATAGGCTCAAGTGAGTTTCAAACAAGGGATGATATTATTTCAGGGTTGACTTTTTGGCTAACTGGCTAAAAAAACAAAAAACAAAACTATCTTTATCATATCAGTGTGCACAAGTAAACAACAACATCAACAAGAGTCGATTCAAGTTCTAGAGACTAACAGACATGAGTGAATCACATAAGAAAGAAAGATATGGATTTTTGTATGTTATCCATATAAGGCTCAAAATCTCACAAGGTTAATTGATCTACCACAAATGATGTACAATTTAGAGTTTAGTCCTACCTATCGTACTAAAAATGCACAGCAAAATTTTCACATCACACCACAAGACTTTAGTCAAGAGAACTAAGAAAATACTCACAATTGTAACTCAAAAACCAAAGGAAAAAGTATGCAATTTTTTAATTTATTTTAAATTTTAACCAAAAACAGAGACAAACTGAAAACAAAACAAAGAAACCAAAACAAATAAATGGTTCCCTCCCCCACACTTAAAACATACATTATCCTCAATGAAAGAGCATAAATATAAAATAAGAGTGAGATAAAGGAAAGAACACACCCGAGGAGTCAAGGCGGATAAATGATTGCATAAGCAGCCTTTCCCAAATAGAGCTCTTCTACAGTCTCTTCTTCCAAAGTCGGGTTCTCATGGAGTAGCTTTGGGTAGTGTCCATTGACCTTGAAATTTTGATTAGTGCATTGGCCTTGTATTCCAGGATCAAAGAAGAATCTTCGAAAAAGTAAAAGTGTTGAATGGGCACATGAAAGTGATCTCCTTTTTCACAACATCAAGAATCAAAGGATTACGGGGCTGCCTCACTACTTTTATTTCATCTTTAAGTGAGATCCTATGCATATATATGGATGGGCTAATATCAAGCGTGTCAACAAAGGTCCATCCAATTCCCTTCTTATGTTTCTGCTTAAGTTAAAGCTTTTATGAATAATATGAATCCTCAGGAAGTGGTTTAGGCTCTAAAGAAGGTGGTTGTTCAATGGATGATATGTTTGGGGAAACCGGGATGTCAAGAGCTTCAACTGCATAAACAACTTCATTTACACTGTCACCCTGCAAGGCAACATCAATCTCAGCACAAACAACACAAAGGTTAGTGTTAGTACAATCATCACATGAGTAAATATCATCAAAACCAGATAAAGTTGGAAAATCAGCTGAAAACAAATCAGAATAAGCTTCATCAACAACTTCAGAAAGCAACTCTATCTGAAAAATAAAATGCTTTTCCTCGTCAATCTTCTTATTTTTCAGTACTCCTTGTGGAAAAGGGATTGGTGATACATACTTTTTATCAACCTCAACAACAATAAAAGGTTCAGGTTCATTTTCAGGTGTTACACTAACAATTTTTTTATTTTTTTCTGGGGCTGGTTTTGCAACTTTTTCGGATCTCAAGGAAATTGCACTCACATTAGAGCCTTTTGGATTAACTATTGTTTGGGCATGTAGTTGGTTTGATCCTTGATCTTGTTGCATGGCATTCATTGAAGTGACAAGTTATCCAATTTGTGTTTGCAAAGTTTGAATACTATAATCTGTTTGCTGCTGAAATTGGAGACTATTTACAATCATTTTCTTGATAAGTTCCTCTAATGAAGGTTCAGAAGGTGAAGAGGTGGTTACTTTTGGAGGGTTATATGGTGGTGGTGGAATGGGTAGCATCAATTGTTTCACTAAAGAGGTAAGTTCATCAATTCTGGTTTCTAGAGCTTTGTTGGAATAACAAATCTGAATCTCATTCACACCTTTTGCTTGGACCATAAAATTATCCATTATTGTGAACTGTTGGGAGTTAAGTGACATGTTCCCAATCAAGGATTTGGCAGCAACAGGATATTCAATACACAAAGCATTATAATCAACATCAGGGGCAACAAGTTCTCTCAGAGTTCTTTGGTCAGTCATGTTAAACTTAGTAGAAAAGAAAAAATAATTAACAAACAACGAGAAAACACAACTAATTCAGCAATGCAGCAACAAATAGGAAAATACCGACAATGTCCCTATTAAGTAAAAACAATTGAAATACAAAAAAAACGATTCAAATAAAATACAAAAATAAAAAAACACAAAATTTAATCTAATAACGTCAATTAAGAATTTTGAGAATTTTTGCGGAATTTTCTGAAACTATCAAAACAGAAAATAAATCATAAAAAGTAGAAAAATAAGGAATTTCAGATTTTTAGAACGGCTTCCACTATTTAGTTTCTAAACAGAGGCTTTCGATCCTTGATTTTTTCCTAATGAATTGACAAAGAATCGGAATAATCTGAGATGATTTTCTTAAAAACAGATTTTTTTTCCTAAACCGCAAAAAGACTCGTACCCAAGAAAGTTAGGGCAAAAAAATGCTAAAAAAATAACACCTATGACTATAATAAAGGTTAGACTATAATAATGGTTAAAATCTACAAGAGTCCCCGACAACGATACCAATTTGATCCGCTGTCGTACACGGGTCAAAAACAAGTTTAAAAGTGTAGTAAAACGGAAGCGACACTCGAATGTCGTATCACAAGGACTCTTGAATGTTATAACCAAACGAATGAAAAGAAGGGGTTTTTTAAGGTTCAAAACATAAATCAAAGATGATTAAAGGTAAAAGCAAAATTGATAAATAAGCTAATCTATTGTATCGATTTCCGACTTATCATCGATTCTTATAATTTCAATTCCCTAGCGAATTCAATCCCATTCGATTATAATACCCACTGACAAACGCAAATTGGTATTATATGATGTATGTTCCTAATTTCCGAATTAAGCAAACGGATTTAAAGAGACATGAATTAAGCAAACACGACTTAATCAAACACGATAACGAAAAAGCTACGCTAACGTTATTATAGTTAAGAATCATACAAACAATCAAATATAATCAACTCTTTCCTATAAGAAACAATCGAATTAAGCAAACGAAAGTAATCGAATTAAGCAAATAATTTTATAGGAAGAATTGAAAAGAAGTCGAAATTAAACTGAAATTAATAAAAACCTCAAAGTGGAATTCGAATACAATAGATCAGCTCTTTGGGAATTAGCTCTCCATGAAATTTTCTAAGCAATATTGTATCATCAAAATTCAGACTTTTGGATTACTATAATAGGGAAAGACCTAATATAATAAAAGGCAAATTCATGCCCTTATAGGATCCGACCCGAAAATTACAAAAACTAGCCCAAACTAACTATTTTAATTAAGTCTGAAACTTCAACGAATTATTCGACCCCCTTCACTTAGAATCAACTTTTGACTTCAACATGAAACTTGTATCTCTTTCTCTTAGCTTTCCAAAGCATATTATAACGCATTGATCTAATTCTCGTAGCTCAAGTTATAATCTGCATAGTGATAAGGAATCAAATAACTATTTATGCTGAAAATAAAGTACGAAAATAAAATAAAGGCAAAAATAAACTTAAATATTTAAACACACTAAAATAGTAAAAGTATATAATAAACTATAGATTTGCCTAAGTACAATATTAGAAGTACATGCATCAAAATGCACTGATAAACATGAGAAAAACTTTGAGAAACTCTTAGAGTTGTTCAAGAAGTTAGAAATCAACATTCCACTTTTTAAAGCACTTGAACAAATGCCTACCTATGCCAAGTTCATGAAGGACATCATTTCTAAGAAGTGAACCATTGACACAAACCCAATTATTCTAACCGAAACTTGTAGTGCTATTTTGCAGGATATGAAAATTCCAATGAAGAAGAAAGATCGAGGTGTTGTCACCATCCCTTGCACCATTGGAGATAGATCATTCAAAAAAGCTCTTTTGATTTAGGAGCTAATGTGAGTCTCATGCCTTTATCCATTTACAAGAAATTGGGTATAGGGGTTATGCAAGACACCAGGATGACACTTCAATTTGCCGATCATTCAGTCAAGAAACCTTATGGGATAGTTGACAATGTTCTATTAAAGATTGAGAAGTTTGTATTCCCGGTGGGTTTTGTAATTCTAGAGATGCCTGAAGATGAAGAGATTCCTCTCATTCTTGGGAGACCCTTTTTAGAGACCGAAAGATGTTTGATCGACATAGAGGAAGGTACTATGATGTTGAAGGTCTATGATGAGGAATTAAATATTGATGTTCGAAACACCATGAAATATAAATATGATATTGGCACTAGTCCTACAATAGAGGTTATAAATCAAGTAGTTGCTTATGATAATCCTTTGAATGCACCGCAGTTACCTTTGGAAAGAGTGTTTAACTTGTCCATTTTTGAGAGTGATAAAGAAGTTAACAACAAAGAATCAGAAGTGCTAGCCATGATGGAGGCACAACCCCCTTGGAAAGGATCCCGACTACACCGGTGGGAAGATCTAAGACAATCCCAATCATCAGAGGAGAATAAAGAGTCCAAAAAAGGGACGTAGTTGAAACAACTTCCCGAGAATCTCAAATATGTCTTCCTCGATACCAAAGGAAAATGCCCAACTATAATAAATTCGATCCTCAAGAGAATCCAAGAAGAGAAACTCATCCAAGTCTTGAAAAAATACAAGAATGCTATCGGATAGGCAATTGAGGATTTGAAAGGTATTAGCCCTACGGTGTGCATGCATAAAATTCTCATGGAAGACGATTACAAACCAGTGGTCCATCCCCAAAGGAGACTTAACCCAACAATGAAAGAAGGGGTTCAAAAATAAGTGGTGAAGTTGTTAGAAGCTGGTCTTATCTACCCTATATCTGACAGCTCGTGGGTGAGTCTGATGCATGTGGTCCCCAAAAAGGGGGGAACCACCGACATCAGAAACGAGAAGAATGAGCTAATCCCTACAAGGACAGTTACAGGTTGGAGAGTATGTATTGACTACACGAGGTTAAACATTGCGACCAGGAAAGATCACTTCCCTTTGCCATTCATTGATAAATGTTGGAAAGGCTAGCTGGTCATGATTACTACTATTTTCTAGATGGACACTCCGGGTATAATCAGATTGCTGCTGCTCCGGAAGATCAAGAGAAGAAGGAATTCACATGCCCCTATGGTGTGTTTGCTTACAGAAGAATGCCATTCGGGCTGTGTAATGCACCAACTACCTTCCAACGATGCATGACTTCCATTTTTGCTGACATGCTTGAAAAGCATATGGAAGTGTCAGTGGATGATTTTTCTGTCTTTGGTTCTTCGTTTGATAATTGTTTCACTAACCTCTCTCTTATTTTAGACAGGTGCCAACAAACGAATTTGATTATGAACTGGGAGAAATTCCATTTCATGGTGCGAGAAGGTATAGTTTTGGGCCACAAAATTTCCTACAAGGGAATTGAAGTTGACCAAGCAAAAGTTGAGGTGATATCAAAACTTCCACCTCCGGTAAACGAAAAAGGTACCAGGAGTTTCTTAGGACATGCGGGTTTTTACCGCAGGTTCATAAGAGATTTCTCTAAGATAGCTAAACCTCTAACCACTCTATTGGTTAAGGATAAGGCTTTTGTGTTCGATGAAGAGTGTGCCGTAACTTTTGAGACATTTAAAAACAAATTAGTGTCGACACCAATTGTGATTGCCCCAGATTGGTCTCTCCCGTTTGAGATCATGTGCGATGCCAGTGATATTGTTGTGGGGGAAATTTTAGGACAGTGGGGAGAGAAGTTGTTACATGTTATTTACTATTCTAGTCATGTGTTAAACCCTACTCAGATGAACTATTCAGCTACTGAGAAGGAGTTGTTAGCAGTGGTTTATGCATTTGATAAATTCAGGCAATACCTGTTAGGATCTAAGGTGGTTGTTTATACTGATCACACTATTTTGAAATATTTATTTTCTAAATAGGATTCTAAGCTGAGGCTTTTGAGATGGATCTTGCTCCTCTAAGAGTTTGATGTAGAAATTAGGTACAAAAGGGGATGTGTAAACACCGTTGCCGATCATTTGTCTTGAATGTCGCCAATTGAAGAAACGGAAGACAAGAGAGCAATAAAGGATGAGTTTGCTGATGAACACATCCTCGTTGTCATTGGTATCCCTTGGTTCGCAGACTACACGAATTACCTGGTGGGTGGTGTAATCCATAATGATTTTGATTCTAACAAGAAGAAAAAGTTTTTACATGATTACACGTTCTACTTGTGGGATGACCCATTACTTACAAGAGAGGAGTAGATGGATTAGTCAGAAGATGTGTCCCAGAGGAGGAACAAAGGGATGTTCTTAGAGCCTGTCATGACTCAGACTATGGAGGACACTTTAGTGGTGACAGAACAACAACTAAAGTCCTCCAGTCAGGTTTATACTTGCATACACCGTTTAAAGATGCTCAAGACATAGTCAAGGAGTGCGACATATGTCAAAGAACATGAAATATTTCTAAGAGGAATCTGATGTGGCAGAATGCCATGCTGGAGGTGGAATCATTTGATGTGTGGGGAATAGACTTCATGGGACCGTTTCCACCCTAATTTAGAAAGAATTACATCTTGGTAGCAGTGGATTATGTGTCAAAGTGGGTGGAAGCGGTGGCATTTCCCACTAATGATTCCAGAGTTGTAGTGAATTTTCTGAAGAACAATATTTTCTCAAGATTTAGAATGCCGATAGCACTTATCAGTGATGAAGGTACCCATTTCTTAAACAAATTGATGGAGAATCTGCTAAAGAAGTACAATGTTAAGAACAAGATTTCCACCCCGTATCATCCTCAAACGAGTGGCCAAGTTGAAGTGTCTAATAGGAAGATAAAGCAAATACTTAAAAAGACTGTTTGCGCATCTCGAAAAGACTAGGCAATGAAGCTGGCAGATGCACTGTGGGCATACAGAACATCATTTAAAACTCCTATAGGTATGTCCCCCTATCAGTTAGTGTATGGTAAAGCTTGTCACTTGCCGCTCGAGTTAGAGCACAAAGCATTTTGGGCTTCCAAATTCTTGAATTATGATCTTGTCAAAGCTGGTGAATCCTGAATTCTTCAACTCCATGAGCTAGAAGAATTTAGGAATCAAGCTTATGAGATTGTCAAGCTTATGCCGCTCGAGGGACAATTGGTGTTATTGTTTAATTCCAGGTTCAAACTTTTTCCGGGAAAATTGAAGTCCAGATGGTCCGGTCCATTTTTGGTTCACAAAGTGTTTCCCCATGGAGCGGTAGAACCAAAAAATCAAACTAACGGGGACACATTTAAAGTGAACGGACAAAGATTGAAGCATTATTACAAAGGGCAATAGAGTGGGTTGATAAACAATGTTCGTCTTAGAGGATAAGATGGACGACCGTCGAGCCATGCGATGTTAAACGAAGCGCTTCATAGGAGGCAACCCACACTTTTTATTTCTAACAATTTCCGTTGTTTTGGTGTGTTTTAGTTTCTTGTAGGTTCACGCAGTGATCCCGTAGGAAGGAAGAAGATGTTTGAACTCAATCAGCAGAATTCAGTGTGCTAGGAGAAAAAGGTCGAAAAATGACAAAAATATGAAAAAACAGGGGCCTGACACGGGTGCCCGTGTCAGCTAACACGACCCGTGTCAGGATATGACCAAAAGAAGTGAAGTTGGGTTTTCCAATAGGCTGACACGGTCACCCGTGTCAGCCCTACTGAAGCATGTGAGTTGGGTGGCCAGAAGCCTAACACGACCGCCCATGTCACGGGATACGACATGTGTCAGGAAGCGCGTGGTCAACAATGTGGTTGCTTGGTCTTCCCCTTGTGTGGACCCCATCCGAGTTTTTCACCAATTATCACCATCTTAACTCATATTTACTCCTAATAATCAAAATTTTCACCATTTTTCTCTCTCTTTCCCACCTAACTCTTCTTCTTCCTTCTTTTTCTCTCAAAAACTCCATAGCCTCCACCATTAAAGCTCACACCTTTATCACCGTAAACCACAAAAACCGTTTACTCCCTTCACAAAAGTTGCTCCACTTTCCGTCCTCTACAACTTCACGGTAATCTTTTCTACCAACTCTATATTTTATTTTTGCTCAAATTTTTTTCAGGTACCGAATATGCCTCCAAGACAAATTGTTAAGGGAAAGCAAGCAGAGGCTGAGCCGTCGAGGCCTCGAAAGAGAACCATTCGCCATCCAAATGCTCACAACATCATCTTTGACAACCCCGAGCATGAGAGGCGTTATTCATCTCATGTTAAGCGTAAGATCACGCCAACGAGGTATTTATGCTCTGACACTCTATCTCAATTGGGTCTGTCTGAAGAAATAGATATAATGTTTCATGTGCTAGGCATGTTAGAATTTGTGCATTGTGAGGCACCAACTTTTGAGTGCATAACCTTGGAATTTTTTAGCATAATTGAGTTTAAACTGAAGAAAGAGTGGACCGGGACCATGATGTACTATTTTGGTACTATGCAATTCAGGTTATATAATGTTGATCACGAGTTGACGGTTGAGCAGTTAGACGGTATTCTCCGATTACCCCTCTATGGTCCCGAAGATGTTCCAGATAGTTTTGACACTAAAGCTTTCTGGTTAGCCATCACAGGTCGAACCGATTATGTGGCAAAGGGTGCTAAGGCATCGAGGATTCAGAACCCTTATTTCCGCTACGCCCAAAATATGCTAGCTTTCACACTCTTTGGTAGGGGTGACAGTACCGGGGTAGCTACCCAGAGGGAGTTGTTCTTTCTTTTTGCCATGGTGAACAAGGTTGCTGCATTTGCAGCTGACTACCTCGGTAGAGTTGGCCGAGCTGCTCAGGGTGGAATCTCCATTGGGGATATAATTACACAGATAACCCACCATTTTGGATACGACCCTGCTTCCCTGAATGAGACACCAGTTTCAGGTAAGAATAAGTTGGACATGAATGCTCTAGTTCAACAAGGTATGATTTCTCAAATTTGAGATTATTATGCTGTGATGAGTTCTAACCAGTTTATCATGGCACTTCCTGACCATGCTAGGATATGCATTACCAAAACTGCTAACTGGTTATATGAGAGAGTCGTCCACGATGATATGGACGAGCACAATGCTGAGACTTTTGTTGCAGGTGACCAGCATGACGAGGATGTGCAGGAGCAAGAGCAGTTTGTCCCTACACGCGAGGAGACCACTTATATAGGTGTCGGGTCATCATCTATGACCCCAGACCAATGGTCGTGGATATAGACTGAGATTGGTGACCTCCGAGCGGAGCTGGCACGTCAAGGGGTGGAGCAAGCTCGTCAGGGGACAATGATGGACGAAATGCATGCACTGATGCAACAATTAATGTTGCGATTTCCTCTGTCGTAGTGAGGCTTTGTGAGTCCCCTCTCTATCTTGGATTTAAACATTACGGTCAATGTTTGGTTCAAGTGTGGGAGGGTTTTTATTACTTTCAGTATTATTTTTTTATTTTTCTGATTATTTCATTTTCGGTCTATTTATTGTCACTTTAATTAGTGTGTTTGGTATTTCGTGTGTTATAGATCGAGGGTATTTGTGCCGGATGAATGATGAGGCTTGTAGCTAGTTGATGAAAGACACACCCATACGTGCTCTCCAGGAAACCCTCGAAAGTTGGTACTGCTAAAGTGAATGATCGGACGTGACTTTCTGACACTAGACTGATACAAGAATAATTTGCACTTGAGACAAAGACGAAGCGACATCACACTACAGGTATCTTGGAACCTGTAAGCTATACCAAACATGGTGAGGATCATAAAAAGCCAAACACTTATCATCATGAGAGTTCTTCAGGTATGTCTCAGTCACTCTGAGTTTACGTAAGTAGATGTTGAAATTTCAATACATACATATACACACTGAGGCACTTGTTTGTTTTAAACCCCGAGCCCTTCCCTCCAACCATTCGATATTAGCCTTCGTTCACCCATCTCAAGTCTTATAACCCTTTTGTTTGTTTATGAACCGCCTTAATTAACCGTAAGCCCAAACACTCCCTTACCTTGCTCAGATAAGTGTTGTAGATTATTGATCTGTGAAAAATTCTAAGTATGGGGTTGGGACACCGGTAAGAACTAGATAAGTGCAAATTGAAAAAATTATATGAAAAGATTTTTTTTTTTGAAAAGCTTCAAGAAAAAAAAAGAGAAAAAAAAGAGAAATAGAATAAAGCACTTACCTAGAGGAGGATTTAGTTTGATGAAAAGCAAGCTCAAAGAAACACTTGAGTAAAAACTAAAGAATCCTAACAGAACGATGTCCAAAACTTTTTATTGTGAACAATAGAACCCAGTGATGAGAGTGACAACATGGACTCGAGCCTAAACCACTCATTTTTTCCTTTTGTTTGTTTTTCCCACCTTGTCCCTATCGCACCTCGAAAAATGCGATTCCTCGCGATGGTCGCGGAAAAATTTAGTTCGAACAGAGTCGCCACCGAACTTTATTTACCCTAATAAAGGGATAGGAAAATATCGATAAAACCTTTTAGAAAATAGAATAATGGTCGTCGCAACCATATTCGGGTTCGGGAGTCGATTACGCAAGGGGAAGGTATTAGCACCCCTCACGTCCGTTGTACTCAACGGGAACCTTTTAGTCTAATTTTCTATTTAGTTAAATGTTATTTGCTTTCTTCGAGTAATTAGAGCTGATAATAGAGATGGATGAAGACCTCAGAAGGGGAAAGGGGAGGTTTTTTATTAGTGTGCTCGCCAAGATCTTGCAATCTCGTGCCTACGTATCCTTATGGTGCAATAAGGAAATCAGAGCATTCGTAGTTCGGGGAACTACGGTTTGTTGGTGTCTTTTAATGAACGACTGTATGGATCGCGTCCTAAAGGCTAAACGCTGGGCTTGTCTACTCTCGGCGGAGGCTTAAGCACTGGTTTGTTGTGCGCATTAGAAAGGATTGACAATGTTCTTTTGAAAGGGTTTTGGTCACGTGGGGGTGACAAGTTGAATTGATGTGTTTGGGTTTTGATTGGTTTCGATCGCTCGGGGGCGAGAAGTTAGATTGATTTGTTTAAGATGTTTTGAAGAACGACGAAAGGTTGAGCAATGTGGTGTTCACCAATTGTTCAATTCTTTCGAGGAATAATAAGGCGTCCTCCTTTTATTCCTTTTTCATTCAGATTATTTTGAAAGTTTGTTTGTGGATGTTGAATGCGCACGGTAGCGAGGCGTACGCCCCCTACTTGCTTATTCAAGGAATAATGAGGCGTACGCCACTTATTTCCTTATCCAAGTTTATTTAGCGTGTTTTAGACGGAAGTCGATAATTTGTGCAATATGGCGTTTGCCAATTATTCAAATAATCGAAAGATGGCGAGGCGTACGCCTCTCATCTTTTATCATCCGAAGTTTAAATTGTAAAAGATATGTTTAGATGTTTGTATTTGATTGCGTTTTAAATTGATGACGAAGATTCGAGCAATGTGGCGTACGCCAATTATTCGAATAATCGAAAGATAGTGAGGCGTACGCCTCCTATCCTTTTTTCATCTGGAATTTTAGAATTAAAAGGATTTAGAATTTATATTGATTTAGAAAATGTGATTTAAAATTGTATGATTATTAGGGTTTTATTTGAATGACGAAAATCCGAGCAATATGGCGTACGCCAATTATTCGAATAATCGAGAGATAATGAAGCGGATGCTCACTATTCTCCTTTTCATTCAAAGATTAATTATTAAAAGGTTTTGAGGAGTGTATTGATTGAAAGGGTTTGATTTGAATGACGAAAATCCGAGCAATATGGCGTACGCCAATTATTCGAATAGTCGAGAGATAGTGAAGCGGAAGCTTACTATTCTCCTTTTCATCCCAATGTTCATGTTTAAAAGAGAAAATTCTTTTGAAATTGAATGGTTTGGAAAAAGGTTTGAATTCATGTTTATAAATGAAATGAATTTTATTTAGTGTATTATTTCATCTACTCGATTAATCAATAACCAAGTAGGTTTCATTGTAAGGAAGCCCAAGAGTAAGCTATGTGAGGTTGATGGCGATGCGAAGAGCAATCGACTTACAAGGGTGTTTTAAAATGGGCTCGATATTTGGATCGAGAATTGTGATTTATGCTTTTTGAAATTGGCTTTGAATGGATAATGAATTGAAATTGTTTTGAAATAAAATTGGAAATGGTTGATGAAATAATGATGACATAAAATGTTTTTTTTTTGTTGAAATAATATGAAGTTGTGAGAGGGGGAGAAATTAATCAATTTCTTTTTAACAAAATTAATTTATTAAAATTTGATTTAAATTGATTAATTAAATTAATTAAAGTTAATTATCAAAATTATTTAATTAATTTAAATAATTAAGTTAATTAAAATTGATTAGTAGAAATTAAACTCATCAAGTTTTAATCAATTAATTAAGCCAAAAGAGAAAGAAAATAGGAATTAATATTGATTTAATCAACATGTAACGATGAATATGTGCTCGGAACCGGTTTGAGCGTAATAACAATGATTGATATTATTCGCAAATCCAAAACTCGGTGAAAATATTCCATTAATATATTAAAAATTTGGCGGCATGTCGACATAGAATCGCCGAATCCGGAAATAAAATCCAGTTGAGAATCAAACATATTATTTACATACTTTGCAAATTATATTATACTATCAGTTTTAAAGAAAATCTCACAACCACTCAATGTTGCTGGAGTGAAAATCAGAATGAAGTGTTTATAGTAAAGCAACCTAAATCCATCTAAACACAACCGAAATATTACATCCTGCTAACATCATCACTTGGCCGAATTTAAAATGCCATGAAATTAAAGAAAGAATTAAACAGCAAATCCATCTTTTCTTACAAAACTCATTCACAGCATAACCAGCCATATTAACAATAATACGATTCAACCCAGATTTGAACAATGAATTCGGCAGTCCTAAACATAAAATCGAGAACCAGTGCTTGAAAGCTTAACTACAACATCAATAATATAACAACAAAGAAAAATTTACAAGCAACTAATATTATAACTATAACCCTTAATCAAACAACTCAAGATTGTACTGATAAACAAACATCAATTTTAATTATAAAAAAAAATCAAGATCGATTATACCAACACAAAGTTAAACAAAAAAACTTGAAAGCATCTCAGCAAGAAATGAAAAGAACTTTGACGTGGATTAGAGTTTACCGAACGCAGAAACAGATAGGACATGTAGAAAATCTCCACCACGGACAAAGGAGACGCAAGGTCCTTAGCTTCATTACATCAGATGCGACCGTGGTGTCTGAAACGCAATCCTCACGTGCTTCAAATGAACTTCAACTAGCACGTTCTCTGCTACCCCACCTTTGATATAACCCTCGTCATCTCCAGAAGCAACGTTTGACTCGGAATGGTGGTTCTCGCGGTGATGAATCCGTGGCGGCGGTCTTGAGGAGGCGAGCGGTGAGGTTGTGGGTTCGTGGGTTTCGCCGGTTTAGTGGTTTCACGGCGGCTTTGAGGGAAGTGAACGGCGGAAGGTTGCGGCGAGGGTTTGACGGTGGTGGAAGCGATTTTGACAGAAATAGAAGAATGGGTTTTTTGATCAGTGAGAGGAGAAGGAGAAAGGGTTTGGGGCGAAACTCGTGCGGTTTTCAGCAGATGGAGGCAGAGAGGGAATGGTGAAGGATTTGTAAATCGGTGGGTTTTGTGGTGGTTGTGGATTTGGTGGGCGGATGAAGGCAATGCGATGATGATGACGGCGAGGATTTAGGTTTTTGCTGTGAGGGGAAGATGAAGAGTTTATGGTGGTGAAGAGAGTGGTTTGTGGGTTACGGATTTTCTGAGAGAGAGAGAGAAATACGTGTGTGTGGAGTTGAGAGAGAATGATCGTATTTGTGAATGAATGATGAGAGTGGGAGCTAATGGAGAGAGACGTTGGGGAGAGAGATGATAAGTGTGAGATCTTTTTTCAGATTTTGAGAGAGAGTGTCACGTGAGTGTGAAGAGAGATATATGATTTTGTTTTTAGTGGATTGGAGGATCCAAGGTAAAATGTATTATTTATTTATATTAATACATTTATTATTTATTTAAGGAGATAGAATTATTAAAAAAAACTAATTAATATTTAACTTAAACAAATTTTAATTGTTTTAATTAAATAACTAAACAAAAATGTTGACCAATTAGAAATAGAAAAAATGAGTACCAATTTGTTCGGAAAATTAAACCGGTCACACTAAAATTGTCAGGACAAAACATACTTATTAAAAAATACAGTCTTTCCTCGAATTTTAACGATTCAACCGATTTGTCTGTATTCTCAAATAAATTCATTCTGACTGACATTTTAGGTGTTTATTCATGATGCAATGTATGTCATGCTATGCATATGATGCGAAAATGAAAATGAAAACGATTTTATGAAAATTTAAATATGCCCGGACAAAATTGGGGTATGACAGCTGCCCTATTTAATTAACTTGAACTAGAAGGTAAGAATGACAACGGTCTTCATACATTCGTGGTGGAAGGTAATTAAATACGAAAAGACCCAAATTTTGTCCTTTGAAATGCAATGGGGAAATGTAGAAAGAAAATGCAACGAGTTCTGGATTTTTATAGGGGTTTTTTTTTGAATTATTGGGGAATATCATCATCAAAGAGTTGATGGAAAGGTGACTGTCATCGTCAAAGGGTTGACGGAAAGGTAACTGTCATCATCAGAGGGCTGATGGAAAAGATCATCATCAGAGGGCTGATGGACAAGATCATCATCAGAGGGATGATGGAAAGGTAGTTGTCATCGTCAATGGATTGACGGAAAGAAGTAAAGGATGGCATCACCAAAGGGTTAGTGGAAAAGGAATTATATATGTAGTATCATTCATCATCAAAGGTTTGACGGAAAGAGACTTCACTATGGAGTGGCATCATCAAAGGGTTGATGGAAGTAATTAAAAGAAGTCATCACCAAAGGGTTGGTGGAAAATAATTCGTCATCGTCAAAGGGTTGACGGAAAAGATTGTCATCATCAGAGGGCTGATGGAAAGGTAGTTGTCATCGTCAATGGGTTGACGGAAAGAAACTTCACTATAGAGTGGCATCACCAAAGGGTTGGTGGAAAAGATTGTATATGTAGTATCATTGTCAAAGGGTTGACAGAAAGAAACTTCACTATGGAATGGCATCACCAAAGGGTTAGTGGAAAAGGAATTATATATGTAGTATCATTCATCATCAAAGGGTTGACGGAAAGAGACTTCACTATGGAGTGGCATCATCAAAGGGTTGATGGAAGTAATTAAAAGAAGTCATCACCAAAGGGTTGGTGGAAAATAATTCGTCATCGTCAAAGGGTTGACGGAAAATATTGTCATCATCAGAGGGTTGATGGAAAGGTAGTTGTCATCGTCAATGGGTTGACGGAAAGAAACTTCACTATAGAGTGGCATCACCAAAGGGTTGGTGGAAAAGTATGGTCATCGTCAAAGGGTTGACGGAAAAGAGACTTCACTATGGAGTGGCATCACCAAAGGGTTGGTGGAAAAATTTGTTGTGAAATGTCATCATCAGAGGGCTGATGGAAAAGAGGGATCAGGTTATGTCCTCATCCAAGGATTGATGGGAAGGAATTATAATGTTGTGTATGCATATGATGCATGTTAATGAAAATTTCTCATTTTTGTGTAGGAGATTTTTGATATGCAACTTCCTTATTTGGAAGGAAAGTCATGTGTGTTTATTGTATACAATGCATGTGGTAATGCAAGATGAATATTGGTTATTTCTGGATTGATCTCCCTTTTGAAGGTGAGACTTTCTGGGTACCAATGTTGATTGGATTTGAGTTTATGAAGATGCCAGCAAAGTGGACTTTCAGTGGTTGCCAATATGGATTGGACTTTGGTTTTGGAGATGCCAATAGGGATTGGACTTTGGTTTTGGAGGATGCCAACAAAATGGACTTTTATTTTTGGTAGTTGCCAATATGGATTGGACTTTGTTTTTTTTCTGGTAATTGCCAATTTGGATTGGACTTTGGTTGGTGAAAGGTTTTGACTTCCCGACATTCTGTATTTTGACGATGCGATGATCAGAAGATAGATGTGGATGCTTTTGGTGCCCCAAGTTTGATCATTTGCTGATAGACTGTGTATTTGTTCTTGAGAGAACCTCAACTTCTTTGACTGATATGCCATGACGGCTTGCAAATGATTTAATGAGCGTAGCGACATAATTAATGCATGATGATTATGCTCTTGCTCTGCCCTAAGGCTCTTTGCGACCTTGTCTTCCCCAGCCTGTAGGGTCTTTGAAGGAATTCTCTTTTGAAAGGAAACCTTGTGAATGATTATACCATGGCCTGAACCAAATTTGTCCCAGTGTATGGGTCTTTCAGTAGTTTTCCCAGGTTAGGCTTTTGAATGGCTTGCCCCAGATGGACTGAATATTTTGAAATTATTTGCCTCCTTGATCAACTGATGCTTGGAGTTTGTCTTTTGACTGACCAATTCATAGTCATTGGATACCATGCCCCTAATCCATAGGGTTTGGAAGCAATCTTGATTCAGGTCAGCACCGACGAATGATCAAGTTCTTCTCTGGATACTTCTTCGAAGCTCCTTGATATCAAGTACTTACTTGCAGTTAAAATCGTTTATTTAATCAATGGTAATTTTAATGCGATATTCATGCAGGTTTGAAAAAATCATTTATATATGTGATGTGATAGTGTGTGACGAATGAACCATTAGTTCAAACGCATTGCTGATTTAGCCAGTGTGTGAAAGATACAGTGAGAATATGATGCCAATACAGGTGATTAACAAATATTTAGGAGTCAGTTTACACAACCTTGTTGTAGTATGCTTTCAGAATAAACCCTACCTCAATTAGGTCTTTTAGGGGTTGTAACGTGGCTTGGTTCATGGTTATTGAAACAAAGGATGTAAGGCTCAAATTTTGTTTTAACCCACCCCTTCTTCATGATGATCTCCAACCCTACGCTCAGTTAATTCAACATACACATTCGTCTTTTTAAAGGTGTAAGGATAAAGATGAGGGTTCAAGATTCACTTGAAATGGAAGTCACCTTATTTTGCTCTTCATGAATGTTGGTGACCCTTTGATTCTTGGCATGGTGGTCACTGAATCTTGTTTTATTTTGTTGAGGTTTTTTCATGACCTCTTTTGATTTTTCTTTGATCCCTAACTTTTTCCTGGACCGCTTTTTGAAGCTTTTTAGTCCACCGGGATTGCCCTAGTTTTTGCCTAAGTCTCCTTTTTGGGTGTTCAACTTAGCGGGCTCTTTCTTTGATTTTTTTGGAAGATTATGACTGCCAAGTCATTGGCCATTGAAGAACAACCGACATAACTTTGGTATTTTTCAAGGTTCCTTCGACAGTTCAAGATGTGTACGAAGAATGGCATGTGTTTGATCCTCATACGGGATGTCTCATCTTGTAATTTGAATGCGTAGTCAAATTAACTGAACACTACCTTGCCCCAGGTTAAATGTAAGGGTTTGTAAATCCAAAAGAAACTCCTACTTCTAGGCTCGAAGTGGTTGACTAGGGATTAACTCCTTATCTCTCCAGTGTTTGGGGATTTGAAACAATGCCTGTACATCATCAGCAAGGTTTTATCCGAAAGCATACAATCAACAATTATGGGTATTTCGTTTTCGTCATTCTCCCTTCAATTTTTGCTAAAACAACAGTTTGATAAGTGAATGGGAGAAATATTTTATATATCAATGGAAAAAACGAGTGAATACGAAAGGATTCATTCAAAACATGCATAATCATTTCATTAATATTACCATTAAAGGAAATCAACAATACTTGAAAGCAGATAAGTACTTAACATGCAAAGAAAAATACAAATGAAATGCGAGGAGTAGCCAAATGGTTGCCAGTGTAGAGGAAACTCTCTAGTGTTTGGTTCACTGTTGGGCTATCCTTCTTCAAAGTAGTGGTATTTATCCTCATCGAGACTAGTATGATAATCATCTTCAGACCTATTCTCGGAAATCTCTTCCACAACTTGGACTGATGGACCCACATAGCTAGGCGAAGAAGTATTATTGATTTGCAAGCTTCGAGGCGCAAATGAGAACATCTTGGAATCAAGCAGGGTTTGTACTTTGCTCTTAAGCACTTTGCAACCTTCAGTTGAATGCCCCTGTGCCCCAGCATGGAAGTCACACCGAGCGTTGGCGTCAAAGCCTGGTGGGTATGGAGGACTGACTGGTTTTAGCTCCTTTGGCACTATCAATCCCCTCTTAATCAAATATGGAAGTGCTTGACTGTATGGCATTGGAAGCGGATCAATATGTGTCTCTGGCTTCCTTGGCCTTTGTTGAGCATGTTGGCGCTGCTGATGTGGAGTGTTATGTCGTTTGTATGGCTGCTGAGGTGGAATTTGTTGTTGATGTTGAAGAGGTCCTTGAGTTGTAGGATACTGACCATGTGGAGAGAATGATGTCTGGTGTGAAGCTTGTGGAGCTTCCCAGACTGCGTTAATTTCAGCTTCTTCTTCCTTTTGGGAACTAGGAATAGATTCACTCTCCATGCTCTGGCTATTTGAGGCGCATTGGATTTTTCCACTTTTGAGGCCATTCTCAATGCGTTCTCCAATTGACACCAAGTGAGCGAAGTCTGATGCTGCACTGCTAATCATCCTTTCGAAGTAAGGACTTTGCAAGGTATCCCTGAATAATTCCATCACTTCTTTGTCTAAGAGTGGTGGTTCAACACGAGCCGCTAACTCTTTCCATCTTTGGGCATACCCTCTGAAGGATTCGTTGCTTTCCTGAGATAAGGCTCTCAACTGCATGCGATCGGGAGCCATGTCCAAATTGTATTTGTATTGATTCAAAAAGGCGTTAGCTAGGTTTATCCATGACTAAACATGATTCCTTTCTAACTTCATATACCAACTCAATGATGCCCCAGTCAAACTGTCCTGAAAATAGTGAATCATTAACTTATCATTGTGGGCATGAGAGGTCATTTTTCGACAAAACATCACCAAATGGTGCTTTGGACAACTATCCCCTTTGTACTTCTCAAATTCTGGTGTCGCATCGCGCGAAAAACCGGCGGGAAAAGAAAGAAACAACAGAGCCGCCACCGTGCGTTATTTATCCCAAAAGAGGGAAAGGAAACGCTCGAAGTAAACCTAGGAAAGAACATGGTCTCGCGACCAAAGAGGATGGGTTCGGGAGTCGGTTATGCGAAGGGAAGGTGTTAGGCACCCTACGCATCCGTAGTACTCTACGGGATCCACGCACACTAGAAAGGAAAATGGTTGCTATAACACTGCTCAAATACTCACACACACTGGCTGAAAGAAATGAAAGAGACTGACTGAAACTGAACTCGGCAGGATGTCGCATCCTGGGCCTACTTAGTCTATCTAGCATAGACATCAGAGTCCAAGTAGTTCGGACTGGGGAAACGACACATGCTCGCTAGGATATCGTATCCTATGCATACGTATCTTCTCGGACGAGAGAAGAATCAGAGCATTCGTAGCTCGGCTGACACGCACGCAAACAAGACAAAACACAGGCAAACGTGGAGCCCGACTGCCAATCACTGGACTTATGTCAGCATCCGAACCTAAACAACACGCAAAAGAGGCAAACGTGGAGCCTGAATGCCAATCACTGGACTTACATCAGCATCCGAACCTAAACACACGCAAAGAGGCAAACATGGAGCCCAAATGCCAATCACTGGACTTACATTGACATCCGAACCTAAACAACACAACAGATAGATAGGGAGTCGGGGACTCAGCCTACAACTGTCAAACACAAGCAAACAGACAGCAAATGCTAAGGAGTACGAGGACTCGAGCCTAGCAAAGGTCAGACAACACGCACAAAAGAAAGAAAAGGCGCCCGGAGAGATCAGCTCAATCTCCTGCCTACATACTTCATCTGGTGTGAAGATCAGGGCGATGTAGTTCCCCTACGCAGGGACAAGGATCTAGCCTAACCAGATAACAGAGGGAGACACAACTCTAGGGAGACTACGACTCGAGCCTAGATGTTGTCATGCAAAATCAACCCTAAGTTAAGGTTTCTAGCTAAATGGCACAAGGGCCAACCTATCCTAGACAAGGCTTGCACAGGAAGCAAGGGTCTCGATTGCAACTAGGGCAAGAGAAAGGGGAGGTCTCAATCACAACAGGGGTGAGAGAAAAGAAAGATCTCAATCACACAGGGGTGAGAGAAAAGAGTTAGTGTTAGTCAAAACTCGGCAAGACATCGCGTCTCGTGCCTACGTATCTCATCTGGACATGAGAATCAGAGTTGCCGTAGTTCGGCCAAACAACTCTAAGTGTGGCTCACACAAGGGTTAAGCCACACAACCTACCTTGCACAAGGGCAAGCACAAACTAAAGCCTAAGGAAGCAAACAAGGCAATCACAAACACATACAGCATAAGAATAAACACACCAACAAGGGGCTCAAACATCAAAGGTTAGGCACTAGGGCCAACTGGAATGGGGTAAGTGTTGCTCTTAACCTTGCCATTGAGAGGCTAAGGTGAAGCAGATGAAAGGAGATGAGGGGTGTGCCTCATTGCTTCTATCCCTGGCCTGGGAGAGCATTTGACAAGAATGTGTGGGTTCAGAAAGTGGGAACCCTTCTACACATTTAAAACTGACTCAACTGTGCAATTGCACAAGATCTTGGGTTTTTATCTGAAGTGCATCAACACAGTAGTGTGAGCAAGACAGAAGACACACTGAATAGTGGGGGATAGGCTACTTATCCCTACCTTCCACCAATTGCCTCAGATGAGGACTTTTCCTGCTTGGGACAAATATAAACATACACAAGCATTGCCTCTTAAGGAGGACTTCAGACAGTTTGCCCGGCCCGGTAACAGCCGGGTCTCCAGACTACATGAAGTCAGAAGATTATACCTCAGTGGTAAGCAACCACAAGCTAGCAAAGCAAAGTTCAAAATGAACTCAAAGCCACTTAGGTACCTGTGAAAAAATCTAAAACAATCAGTTACTGTATAGACAAACAACCAACAGTCAATATTAAACAGGCAGACAAAGCATCATCAGACAATGAGCAAGGCACAAGCACAAGTGAATTTGTTCTCAAAGCCTACAAAACAACACAATGGTTAGCCAACAACAACAAATGGTTAAGCTCAAATGAAGGAGCATCATCACTCATGGAGATGTATTCTTGAACCTGAAATCACAATTCAAATGATAAGTCCAAACCACTAGGTCGAAGCCTAGGGTCAAAAGAGGGAAAAAATCCAGAACAGAAGCTGATACTCCACATGAAATTCATTTACTCAAGTGATAACATGTCCTAAAATTAAGGGAGCATGCAAGATTGAATTATTTCTAAGCCTAGGGGTAGAATAGTCATTTCACAGTTAGGGAGCAATATTGAACTAAAATTCTATTCTAAGTAAGTTCTATTTAAAGTCAATTAGAACTAAACTAAATTTAATACTTCCAAACAAAACTCCTAAGAGATTATTTAACTCTAATCCTAAAATTAATGTTTCAAATTCTAATTAACTAATTCTAAAATCCATTTCTAATAACATTTTTAATTACTTCTAAAAGTTCTATGCATATTCTAAGTTGCATTCTATAACTAAATCTAAGATTAACTTCTAAAAAACTAATTAACACATCAATAAAAGTGAAATGGACCTGATATACTCATTAAGTCCAACAGCAAGGTCGATGCATCTGAATCATGGGAGTGTATTTCTCCAGAATTCGTTTGGGCTCAAGGAGGAGAGATTCACTTTCTTGGTTTTAGGCCCATACCTTCCATCAATGCTTCAAACCAAACAGAGCGATGGGCAATACCAGTTCATCGTGCAAGCTGAAATGGAGAGAAAAGAGATTCCTCCAAAAGCGCTTTCGTGACATGCTATTCGCCTCTCACCGGCGTTCCATCATCAACCTCGCTCGCATCCGTGCCGACTCAATTCAAACGGTGAGAAAGACAAATCCGTCAACGCGTCCTCGCCGGAGTGGAACCGTCTGCGCAACATCGTCGACGGAGTGAAGCTGGCGTTCACTTCGAGCAGATCCGTAATCAAGTGATGCGTTCCAACTTCGACTCCTCTTGAGGAATCAAGACAAAGATTCGAGCATGCATCCACAGCCAATGCCAAAACTGAACGCTAAATCAAAATGACGCGTAAAACCGAAGAGATCGAATAGCGGAATCGTACCGAATTCGTGCTCCGTGTGGATACGGAAATGAAGATGAATTCCCAGGCGTTTGCCTTTGTGGATTGAGATGAAGAGAACGGAGTTGTTTTGATATGCAATGAAGAATCCGCTCGAAGCGTTGTTGTGTTGAAGGAAGGTGAATCCGTTTTTACCGATCGTTGTGTGGCGATGAAGATTCGAGGATTCGGATTGAAGCTCCAATTGCAATTAGGTACAAATCTTCGCCTTTCTCCGTTTCGGTTCTTTCTTCTCCTTCTGTCTTGCGTTGCTGTCTCGTTCACGCTTTGCGTTGTTGTTGACAGTGCGAATCGTTGCGCAACAGGTACCAAAATCCTCTCTATCATTCGTGATTTCTCAATCTCAATGATGAATCATGATTCATCTTCTGTTGTGATTCAATTGGCATAAGCTTACGGGATTGGCGCGGTGAAGGTCTTGGTTGCGGTGGAAACGATGGCTGAATGAAAGTTTTGGTTGCAGAGACTGAGGCGAAGTGGATTCTAGCTCAACCGATCAAAGCTTCAACGTGAAGCTTTGATGGCTTTGTCTCAGAGCTTTGGTAAGGGTGGAATGGTGGTGAAGATGCGGAATAGAAGATGGAAACTGGAAGAAGCAGGTTGAGAGTGATGATTGAAGAAGAGTTCTCGGAGAAGGTTGTGGGGTTTTCTGTTAGAAGTTGGTTAGAGGTTTGCTTAGGTTGGAAGAATGTAGAGAAGGTTGTGTAGGGGATGTATGGAGGTTCGCGTGGATGGAAGGTTGCAGGTTTGGTTAGGGTGAAGAAACTTTGGTTGAATGGTGATGGAGGTGGTAGAAGAAACTGTGAATCGTTGAATTATGAAGTGTGAGGTTGTGACGGTGAAGGTTTTGTGAATTGTTATTGGATTGTGGGTTTTCTTGTGTGCAGAATTTGTTATGCGGTTCCGTTTATGCAGCTGTTGCGTTTTGTTTTGTCAGTTTGTGAATGAGCTACAACAACTTTTGGCGTTTTGCTTGTGGTTCTCTCGGGCAGCATGTGCTTTTTCAATTCATTGGCTTGTGTAAAACCACTGTTTGGAATTAAATTAAGGATTGCATTAGGTAACGGTTGGGACGGCACTGACTTAATTCTCATGGTACTGTTTCATTGTAATTTGAAAAATTAGGATAAAGTAGAATGAATATGCAATGGTATTGTAATTAGTAAGAATGGTTATTTGAATTTGCTTGTAGAATTTTGATAATGGTTTTGGAATGTATGCAATATGGAAATGTTTGGAATTTGGTTGTAAAATTATGGATGAAATGAATGTTATGAATGAATGCTATCGGCAACTTCTTGCATGGTTCGATGGAAGTTGATTACGGAAATGGAGTTAGCGAACTAGATTATGAAAATGGATAATTGTTTCCTAATTGGATATGGGCGGTGGAAAAATGGTTAATGGGCTAAAATTAAGGGCTTAACAAAAGGAAATGAATGGGCTCAATACAGCCATGATTAAATTCCCACAACCAAATCACCTTTTCAGTGATCAACTAGTATCATCCAAACCCAACTTGACTTTCCAAGATTAATTCGAGAAAAGAACGAAATGATTTCTTCTTCCAGACAAGTGTTTGTAATGACAAATGACCTTCTTTGGGACATGAAGGAAGTGTCTCAAACCATCTATCCACCTCCCAGCCCTCAGTTGACTTACAGTTGGCTTTCTAGGGTTTCAGATAAAATCCAGCTTGACTGTTGAGCTTTGATCAATCAATCTTTGGCCAAACCACTCCAAAATGATCACATAATCATATGAACTTGATAAACCAACCCTAGCTTTTTGCTTCAATAGGAAATGCCCTTGCTTTCTTGATTGACTGATTCTCCTGATCATCTTGACCTAATTCTTGACTTGCTTGCTCTTGAGGCAACTGGGGACAATGCAATGCTATGCAATGTATCATGATATGCTATGACCTAATATGAAATGGTATGCACAATGATAGGTGCAAATTTGAGGTGCTACAGCTGCCCCTATTCAATCAGCTGGGAACCCGAACGGATGATAGCAATGGCTGTCAGACTTTCAGGGTAAACAGGGATTGAATACAAAAGAACCGTAGAAATTCGCACCGACTGGATATAAAACAAAAACCACGTCATTTACCGATGACAACTGCATGACAGCTTCAGAAAAGCAAAAACCATTTACCGATGGTTGAAGAAACTGGAACCTTGATATTTACCAATATCAACTTCAGCACGACCATTTACCGATGGCGGCTGGGGAAAACGTACTTCTGAAAAAACAAAACCATTTACCGATGGTTGGAACTTGATATTTACCGATATCAACTTCAGCAAGACCATTTACCGATGGCTGCTGGGAAACAGATTGATGAAAAACAAAACCATTTACCGATGGTTAAAAACTTGATATTTACCGATATCAACTTCAGCAAGACCATTTACCGATGGTTGCTGGGAAATAATTTGATGTAGGAAGGAAGCAAGACCATTTACCGATGGTGGCTTCAAAGAAACTTGACATTTACCGATGTCAACTTAGCAAGACCATTTACCGATGGCTGCTGCAACTGAGAACTCGATATTTACCGATATCGAAGAAAACTGGGCCATTTACCGATGGCATCTCCGTTTGGGGAGGAACAAAATCTTTGTGGTGATACCAGACAAGACGTTTACCGACGACTTCTGGGGGATTCTGATTTTATTAACGAGAGAACAAAGAATAACCATACATTTACCGATGACTGGGTGAGACTCGATGTTTACCGACATCGAAAGATGATGTTTACCGACATCAAAAAGAATGACCAGACATTTACCGATGACTGGGGTGAGACTCGATGTTTACCGACATCGAAAGATGATGTTTACCGACATCAAAAAGAATGACCAGACATTTACCGATGACTGGGTGAGACTCGATGTTTACCGATGACTGAAGGAATTCGATGTTTACCGACACCGAAACAGTGGCGTTTACCGACACCAAAAATGACCAGACATTTACCGATGACTGGGTGAGACTCGATGTTTACCGACACCGAAGCAATGGCGTTTACCGACACCAAACAATGACCAGACATTTACCGATGACTGGGTGAAACTCGATGTTTACCGACACCGAAACAATGGCGTTTACCGACACCAAAAGAAACACGCGTGGGTACTGACATGACACTTACTGGTATCACATGAACAGTATCTGGGACATGTTGAGGCAAGGCTGAACACTTGCTGGGGGTCTCACTGGGGAGAAACAAGCTTTCTGTCACCATCGGGTGAGGAAATAAACCTCTATCACCATCGGGTGAGGAAATAAACCTCTGTGGGGATAATCAATTCTGAATACTGTCGAAGCAACTGTAGCAGACCTGGTGCTGACGTTGAATAAAGATGATCCGCCTCTGCCGGGGGATACGGTCTGATGTGGTTTCGAACACATGAATGCATATGTTTGAATTTTTTTATGGCGTAATGCTCCATATGGGATGGAAATGCTACGCATTTTTTGAGGATGCAATGATTTACTATATGCAATGCAATATGATAAGAACTCTGCGGGGAGAGATACACAGGACGACTGTGCTAAGGAATCTTCAAGATAAATCCACTGGGGGAACAACACGACTGCTGGGGAGCTGACAGTATAAATCCACTAGGGGAAGACACAGCAACACGCTGGGGAGTAATAAAGCAATTCTGTTGGGGAGAAATGAATCAACTCTGCTAGGGAGAAATAAAGGTAATCTGCTGGAGATAGTCCAATGAATCCACAAAAACTTCCGCTTGGGGAAATAACTGCTCTGCTGAGGAAATAGCTATTCCGCTGGGGAAGATAAACTAAGAGACTCTCTGGGGATAAGGCTCAGACAATCCTCAGATACGATGAACTCTGCTTCGGGGAATATCTGTTACTCTGCCGGGGACGACCCACACCGCACAAGTAGAAACAACTCAGCTGGGGATGCAGATATCGACCTGCTATAAAAACCTGTCCAATCCACTGGTGGGATGAACTCTGCTGGAGAAATATTTTAATGAAACCCGCTCCACTCGGGGATCAAGGTCACGATAGCGAGCAAACAGGAAGGAACACCATGGATACCGGGTTGTAGGTATGAAACGGGTGACCGACCAAAGCGTGAATTGGTTTGTGTTCCAAAACACTCAACATCCTGAAGAGGGCTTAGAAAAGTAGTCTTGTTAAAGGAGGGACATTCGATTCCACAAGGAAAACGAATCTTACTCGGCTGGGGAGTACGACTTCGACCCAAGAGCGCATGAGACATATTATCTATTGCCGTCAAAACGTAGATAATAAACTCGCATGGAAGATTATCCATAACCGGGTTGTAGGTAATGGATAAACGACCGAAAAGAAAGGCATCAGGGTACCAGACTAGGTATGCAAAAGATGACCAATCAAAAGAGGATAAAGTTGCTAACTCGGAGCAAATACCCAAAAAAAGAAGGTGAAAACCCAATGGGGACAACACTGCTTGATCAAGGCAAGTATCCAAAGGGGAAAAGAGTATCAATACCACAAAGAGGGGATTACATCTACCGGTTTGTAGGCAGAAAACCACGGAAAAGTAACCAGTCATCATCGGGATGAGCACAAAGGGTTAACTCCACCAAGGGGAGAACGTGGGATTTTACAACTACCAGCTAGTGGGTAGAAAACCACAAAGATAGGACTTACAACTACCGGTTTGTAGGTAGAGGCCAACGAACAGTCTGCTGAGAGACAGAGTGAGAAAAAAGGATTTACAACTACCGGGTAGTGGGTAGAAGACCGTAAAGAAAGGACTTACAGCTACCGGTTCGTAGGTAGAAGCCAATAAATTCCGCTGAGGATAAGATGGATTTATGCCCCAGGGAGGCACAAAAGACAGCCAATTCAGGATCGATCCAAAAAAGGCAGACTGAAACAAGACTCATCCTAATGAGGAAAGAACCCAATAGGGAAAACCCATCCCGTGTAGGGAGGGAACGGAAGCAACCGTCATCCACGAGGACGTATCTCAGTGGGGAGTGCAGAAGGAAATGGTAGACACTTTCTGCTTAAAGGGTTGGCTCTACATGGAGAGATCAGACACACCCATATTTGCTTGAGGAAAATCTACTGAAGAGATTTGTATTACCAAATAGCAGAATGCAATCATCAACAGACACACGGCAACAGCTGCAACATGAGTACCTGAATGCTATGATTATGCATGTATGTTTTATACCTAAAATGTATGATGAATGCTGACAAACAGACATGCTCAACACGCGGGTCCAGGAACCAACCATCCGGAGAGAAAACCAAAGTCATCATCCTGCAGGGGAGGAAGAGCCACAGGAGGCTTCCGGAGGGATCGTCAGTCACAACCAGAGAAAAGAGTTACAACATACAGGCGTATGCGCCACAACAACTCGTGATGAAAGTCTGAGATACCGAGAAGCAGCCAGATCTCTGATGAGGATACATAGGCATTGATAAGGCTCATCATGCCAACAACTCCGCTGAGGATCCATCTGAGGGCATGACATAGCACTGGGATGTCGATCTACCAAATACTGAATCTTCAAAGAAAAACACCCACGTTGGGGGAGAGATGAAGACTGCTCTGCTGGAGAGGCGAAAGTTGAAGTCTTCAGTAAACACTCTGCTTGGGGAGCTGCCCCACAATAACGTCCGAAACAGCAAACTTGCTGGGGATGCCCCACGATAGGGCTCAAACAACACTCTACTGGGGACGCCCCACAATAAAGCTAACAGGGATTTGGAGGAAAAAACTGTACTGCCGGGAACATGAAGATGAACAACTTCAAACGACACTGCATCGGGCAACTTCACTGAGGAGAGACCATACGAGGTTCTGCAGGACAAAGATACAGTCATGCTCGAGATACGAACAATTGTCTTACCTGTTGGTAATCATACCACCCCCGGGAGAGCGCTGTGGGTCTCCTAAGTATCCTTCCATCATTGTGACGGTTCACTTTGTTTAAGAACAATTTTGTGAAAATTTTTGTTTATTTTGAAAACAATGATACTTTATCAGTTAAAACATGCAAAACATTTGTTGAGTTGAAAACAAATAAGAGTGCAAATAATGGGATAAAAGCTCAAATAGATGTAATGGAATGGTAGTCTGCAAAGGGCGAGACTCCATAGATCTGTACAAGTTTGAAATCGGTGATCTATAATGGAGAGGGCTACATTGAACATAATGACCTTTCCTCTACCATTCTGAATTTTCGATGTATTCAAAGCTTCAGTCGACGACGGATCGAGAATCCCTGACGGATGACAGATGTACAGCACAGTCTTGTCAAGATGCAGTTACTTGCCAAATCCCTAATTTTTGCCTAGATTGCCCCAGTGTGAGGTGATCAATCTAGCGGGATGTAATTTCCTTTTTTTTTTCAATGTCTCTAACTTTTGCCTGGATCGCCCTTTCGGGTTTTCAATCCACCGAGACGCTCCTTTTTTGCCTAAGCCGCCCTTTGGGGTGTTCGACTTAGCGAGCTGTTTTGCTTTTTTTTGTTTTGTGTTTTAGGCGAAGTATTTCTTGACTGCATCGGAATTCACAGGACGAGTGAACTTCTTCATCCATTGTAGTAAGTGTCAGAACACTGCCTGAAAAGGCTCTCTTGAAAACGGATGGACTAGCTAGCTTGGAATCCACTTGCCCCTGGAATCGGGCACGAAAGACAAGACTTTCTTGAGCACAGGGTCATTTTCTCAGAACTCGAGACTTGACCTTCTTGTCGAATGCTTTTTTTCACTCTCTGCTGATATGACTGTCCATGACACATGGCAGTTGATCTCTTCTTTTCGATCGAATTCAGCATCAGTCAACTTGGGACTTTGAGGGTGCCATTTCCTTTTGTTTTCTTTTTTTTTTTGATTTTACTTTTGATTTTTTCTTTTGATTTTGCACCCTCCTCTTTCTTTTTCTTTTTCTCCCTTTTTTTTTTTTTTTTTTTTTTTTTTTTTTTTTTAATGCCCCAGTTGGCTGTTCTGCTGATTCTCGAGATGCAGCTGAGTGTGATCTTCTTTTCTTGCTCAAGAAGTCGGGAAATCTCGTCAGGAATCCCTTCAACATCATCTTCGTCCGCTTCGAATACAGGGAATTCAGAATTGGGAGATGACGTCCGATCATTATGTTCAACGGGTTTGAGAAATAACCTGCATAATGATTTAGAGATGAAAAGCTTTTTGAAAAACAAACAAGACAATCGTTATGCAGATGAAAAGATTGCTTTTATTCTTGTTTTTTTAAAGGTTTTCTTGTGATCACCAATTTCATGCGAAAAGCGAAAAGGGAAAACAAATGGAAAAACAAATGTTTTAACATGAATTTATTTGAATGAAAATATCATTGCACAAAATGTTGCCAACAATGTCATCACTTCTCCTTTTGGCATGGGAGAAGGGTTTTTAAACAAAGTGATTGTTACTCTGACTTATGAAAAACTGTAGGAAACCCCACAGTGACCCAATTGTGGCAGACACCACCAGGAATGATGAAATTGTTCAAGTCCTCTGCGTCCTCTTCCAAGATAGCAACATCCTCTTCTTCTAGTTGTTCGTCATGGATGACTCCTCCACTCTTGAACAGACCTTGCTCATTGCATGCCCCAGAACAGTAGTCAATGCCAGCCCGGGATCGGTTAACCAGGAATAAATCCATCAACAGTACAAAGTCTGGCAAATATCTCTCCGAGTTCACAATTCTCTTGCTCAGGATGATCCATCAATCTAGCAGAGTCAGCTCTGGTATAATACTGGCAAAGTGCGTCTTCAAAATAAATGAAGATCGCAGGGTCAGACCACAGGACGGGAGACCGGAACAAAACCTGCTGATGCAAATGATGCATGAAGTGTTTATGCATATGCTTGTTTTTATATCAAAGGAACCCGAGGGTTTTATTTGCAAACTTTGAAATATTTAAACATTTTGATCATATATGAGAATATCTCATCAGATATATCAGGTGAAAAAAATTTTCCCGGTTTTTTCATGTTTTTGAAATTTTTCGCAAATAAACTCCTTCGAGTTCCTTGAAAATTTTCTTTTTTTCTGATGATATGGATGCAGATGAATGCATGAATGCATGAATGCAACAGACACACTCAAGGATCAAGCAAAGCACGCCAAACAAAGGTCGTGGGAAAGCTCATTGTATCCCTAATATCAATCATCCATCTTGGTGGATTTAGGTTTTCCCCTTATCGACACCCAAGTTCCATTGATATTAACGGTACATGAACCAGCTCAAACATTCTTAATATCAACCAGCCGCTTTGGTGGATTTAGGTTTTACACCTGATCCGGGATCCATTGATATTAACAATGTTTGAACGACTCAACCACGAATCATGTGTTTGTTGAGAGTCACGAGCATGGAGTCTCGGTTAAGAACCGCCCAAAGGGAGTGTACTAGGGTTTAAACCTGCCAGACATGTTCTATCAGAGGTTCCCATAATCATCGTTCCATCTTTCGGATATTATCGGAGGAACGAATACTCGTATTCCAAAAATATTCTCAAGAGAAACTCTTATGAGTGTAGTATCGCGTGACAATCGCATCAGAACTGACATCTGAACGACCTCCGCACTACGGTCCTAAAAATAGGCCAAGATGGGTTTGGTAAACTAAGGTCCTTGGCTTCTGCGGCACATGATTGAAAGAATAATGCCTAACCACAAATAACTTGTGTGACATTATTAGTTCAACATGACCTCCACCAAGTGAATGGACTCGCAAGTCAACTGGCTAAGGAATACTCCACACCAGTCAACAAGACTATGCCATTCTCCTATCCTAGAGTGCACTCGAGTTCGGGTATAGAACTCATCTCAACTGACTCCCACCCCACAAAGAAAAACAGACAACCCAGCCAGGCAGAAAGAATCATGAATATGAATGCAAACATAAGTGTACACAATAAATGCAAACAATAAATGCACATATATACAATAAATGCAATAAAATACAACAAGCAGAAAGCAACCAAAACCCTAATCCTAGAGAGCGCTAGGAGAGACTCGCTCAGGGAAGATGGACCAGCATAGGTCAACTTCTCTAGTTCCCCAGCAGAGTCGCCAGCTGTCGCATCGCGCGAAAAACCGGCGGGAAAAGAAAGAAACAACAGAGCCGCCATCGTGCGTTATTTATCCCAAAAGAGGGAAAGGAAACGCTCGAAGTAAACCTAGGAAAGAACATGGTCTCGCGACCAAAGAGGATGGGTTCGGGAGTCGGTTATGCGAAGGGAAGGTGTTAGGCACCCTACGCATCCGTAGTACTCTACGGGATCCACGCACACTAGAAAGGAAAATGGTTGCTATAACACTGCTCAAATACTCACACACACTGGCTGAAAGAAATGAAAGAGACTGACTGAAACTGAACTCGGCAGGATGTCGCATCCTGGGCCTACTTAGTCTATCTAGCATAGACATCAGAGTCCAAGTAGTTCGGACTGGGGAAACGACACATGCTCGCTAGGATATCGTATCCTATGCATACGTATCTTCTCGGACGAGAGAAGAATCAGAGCATTCGTAGCTCGGCTGACACGCACGCAAACAAGACAAAACACAGGCAAACGTGGAGCCCGACTGCCAATCACTGGACTTATGTCAGCATCCGAACCTAAACAACACGCAAAAGAGGCAAACGTGGAGCCTGAATGCCAATCACTGGACTTACATCAGCATCCGAACCTAAACACACGCAAAGAGGCAAACATGGAGCCCAAATGCCAATCACTGGACTTACATTGACATCCGAACCTAAACAACACAACAGATAGATAGGGAGTCGGGGACTCAGCCTACAACTGTCAAACACAAGCAAACAGACAGCAAATGCTAAGGAGTACGAGGACTCGAGCCTAGCAAAGGTCAGACAACACGCACAAAAGAAAGAAAAGGCGCCCGGAGAGATCAGCTCAATCTCCTGCCTACATACTTCATCTGGTGTGAAGATCAGGGCGATGTAGTTCCCCTACGCAGGGACAAGGATCTAGCCTAACCAGATAACAGAGGGAGACACAACTCTAGGGAGACTACGACTCGAGCCTAGATGTTGTCATGCAAAATCAACCCTAAGTTAAGGTTTCTAGCTAAATGGCACAAGGGCCAACCTATCCTAGACAAGGCTTGCACAGGAAGCAAGGGTCTCGATTGCAACTAGGGCAAGAGAAAGGGGAGGTCTCAATCACAACAGGGGTGAGAGAAAAGAAAGATCTCAATCACACAGGGGTGAGAGAAAAGAGTTAGTGTTAGTCAAAACTCGGCAAGACATCGCGTCTCGTGCCTACGTATCTCATCTGGACATGAGAATCAGAGTTGCCGTAGTTCGGCCAAACAACTCTAAGTGTGGCTCACACAAGGGTTAAGCCACACAACCTACCTTGCACAAGGGCAAGCACAAACTAAAGCCTA
The DNA here is from genome assembly GCF_024323335.1 of Lathyrus oleraceus. Lineage (NCBI taxonomy): Eukaryota > Viridiplantae > Streptophyta > Magnoliopsida > Fabales > Fabaceae > Lathyrus > Lathyrus oleraceus. The sequence continues at coordinate 156,292,512 of NC_066581.1, forward strand.
AGGAAGCAAACAAGGCAATCACAAACACATACAGCATAAGAATAAACACACCAACAAGGGGGCTCAAACATCAAAGGTTAGGCACTAGGGCCAACTGGAATGGGGTAAGTGTTGCTCTTAACCTTGCCATTGAGAGGCTAAGGTGAAGCAGATGAAAGGAGATGAGGGGTGTGCCTCATTGCTTCTATCCCTGGCCTGGGAGAGCATTTGACAAGAATGTGTGGGTTCAGAAAGTGGGAACCCTTCTACACATTTAAAACTGACTCAACTGTGCAATTGCACAAGATCTTGGGTTTTTATCTGAAGTGCATCAACACAGTAGTGTGAGCAAGACAGAAGACACACTGAATAGTGGGGGATAGGCTACTTATCCCTACCTTCCACCAATTGCCTCAGATGAGGACTTTTCCTGCTTGGGACAAATATAAACATACACAAGCATTGCCTCTTAAGGAGGACTTCAGACAGTTTGCCCGGCCCGGTAACAGCCGGGTCTCCAGACTACATGAAGTCAGAAGATTATACCTCAGTGGTAAGCAACCACAAGCTAGCAAAGCAAAGTTCAAAATGAACTCAAAGCCACTTAGGTACCGGTGAAAAAATCTAAAACAATCAGTTACTGTATAGACAAACAACCAACAGTCAATATTAAACAGGCAGACAAAGCATCATCAGACAATGAGCAAGGCACAAGCACAAGTGAATTTGTTCTCAAAGCCTACAAAACAACACAATGGTTAGCCAACAACAACAAATGGTTAAGCTCAAATGAAGGAGCATCATCACTCATGGAGATGTATTCTTGAACCTGAAATCACAATTCAAATGATAAGTCCAAACCACTAGGTCGAAGCCTAGGGTCAAAAGAGGGAAAAAATCCAGAACAGAAGCTGATACTCCACATGAAATTCATTTACTCAAGTGATAACATGTCCTAAAATTAAGGGAGCATGCAAGATTGAATTATTTCTAAGCCTAGGGGTAGAATAGTCATTTCACAGTTAGGGAGCAATATTGAACTAAAATTCTATTCTAAGTAAGTTCTATTTAAAGTCAATTAGAACTAAACTAAATTTAATACTTCCAAACAAAACTCCTAAGAGATTATTTAACTCTAATCCTAAAATTAATGTTTCAAATTCTAATTAACTAATTCTAAAATCCATTTCTAATAACATTTTTAATTACTTCTAAAAGTTCTATGCATATTCTAAGTTGCATTCTATAACTAAATCTAAGATTAACTTCTAAAAAACTAATTAACACATCAATAAAAGTGAAATGGACCTGATATACTCATTAAGTCCAACAGCAAGGTCGATGCATCTGAATCATGGGAGTGTATTTCTCCAGAATTCGTTTGGGCTCAAGGAGGAGAGATTCACTTTCTTGGTTTTAGGCCCATACCTTCCATCAATGCTTCAAACCAAACAGAGCGATGGGCAATACCAGTTCATCGTGCAAGCTGAAATGGAGAGAAAAGAGATTCCTCCAAAAGCGCTTTCGTGACATGCTATTCGCCTCTCACCGGCGTTCCATCATCAACCTCGCTCGCATCCGTGCCGACTCAATTCAAACGGTGAGAAAGACAAATCCGTCAACGCGTCCTCGCCGGAGTGGAACCGTCTGCGCAACATCGTCGACGGAGTGAAGCTGGCGTTCACTTCGAGCAGATCCGTAATCAAGTGATGCGTTCCAACTTCGACTCCTCTTGAGGAATCAAGACAAAGATTCGAGCATGCATCCACAGCCAATGCCAAAACTGAACGCTAAATCAAAATGACGCGTAAAACCGAAGAGATCGAATAGCGGAATCGTACCGAATTCGTGCTCCGTGTGGATACGGAAATGAAGATGAATTCCCAGGCGTTTGCCTTTGTGGATTGAGATGAAGAGAACGGAGTTGTTTTGATATGCAATGAAGAATCCGCTCGAAGCGTTGTTGTGTTGAAGGAAGGTGAATCCGTTTTTACCGATCGTTGTGTGGCGATGAAGATTCGAGGATTCGGATTGAAGCTCCAATTGCAATTAGGTACAAATCTTCGCCTTTCTCCGTTTCGGTTCTTTCTTCTCCTTCTGTCTTGCGTTGCTGTCTCGTTCACGCTTTGCGTTGTTGTTGACAGTGCGAATCGTTGCGCAACAGGTACCAAAATCCTCTCTATCATTCGTGATTTCTCAATCTCAATGATGAATCATGATTCATCTTCTGTTGTGATTCAATTGGCATAAGCTTACGGGATTGGCGCGGTGAAGGTCTTGGTTGCGGTGGAAACGATGGCTGAATGAAAGTTTTGGTTGCAGAGACTGAGGCGGAGTGGATTCTAGCTCAACCGATCAAAGCTTCAACGTGAAGCTTTGATGGCTTTGTCTCAGAGCTTTGGTAAGGGTGGAATGGTGGTGAAGATGCGGAATAGAAGATGGAAACTGGAAGAAGCAGGTTGAGAGTGATGATTGAAGAAGAGTTCTCGGAGAAGGTTGTGGGGTTTTCTGTTAGAAGTTGGTTAGAGGTTTGCTTAGGTTGGAAGAATGTAGAGAAGGTTGTGTAGGGGATGTATGGAGGTTCGCGTGGATGGAAGGTTGCAGGTTTGGTTAGGGTGAAGAAACTTTGGTTGAATGGTGATGGAGGTGGTAGAAGAAACTGTGAATCGTTGAATTATGAAGTGTGAGGTTGTGACGGTGAAGGTTTTGTGAATTGTTATTGGATTGTGGGTTTTCTTGTGTGCAGAATTTGTTATGCGGTTCCGTTTATGCAGCTGTTGCGTTTTGTTTTGTCAGTTTGTGAATGAGCTACAACAACTTTTGGCGTTTTGCTTGCGGTTCTCTCGGGCAGCATGTGCTTTTTCAATTCATTGGCTTGTGTAAAACCACTGTTTGGAATTAAATTAAGGATTGCATTAGGTAACGGTTGGGACGGCACTGACTTAATTCTCATGGTACTGTTTCATTGTAATTTGAAAAATTAGGATAAAGTAGAATGAATATGCAATGGTATTGTAATTAGTAAGAATGGTTATTTGAATTTGCTTGTAGAATTTTGATAATGGTTTTGGAATGTATGCAATATGGAAATGTTTGGAATTTGGTTGTAAAATTATGGATGAAATGAATGTTATGAATGAATGCTATCGGCAACTTCTTGCATGGTTCGATGGAAGTTGATTACGGAAATGGAGTTAGCGAACTAGATTATGAAAATGGATAATTGTTTCCTAATTGGATATGGGCGGTGGAAAAATGGTTAATGGGCTAAAATTAAGGGCTTAACAAAAGGAAATGAATGGGCTCAATACAGCCATGATTAAATTCCCACAACCAAATCACCTTTTCAGTGATCAACTAGTATCATCCAAACCCAACTTGACTTTCCAAGATTAATTCGAGAAAAGAACGAAATGATTTCTTCTTCCAGACAAGTGTTTGTAATGACAAATGACCTTCTTTGGGACATGAAGGAAGTGTCTCAAACCATCTATCCACCTCCCAGCCCTCAGTTGACTTACAGTTGGCTTTCTAGGGTTTCAGATAAAATCCAGCTTGACTGTTGAGCTTTGATCAATCAATCTTTGGCCAAACCACTCCAAAATGATCACATAATCATATGAACTTGATAAACCAACCCTAGCTTTTTGCTTCAATAGGAAATGCCCTTGCTTTCTTGATTGACTGATTCTCCTGATCATCTTGACCTAATTCTTGACTTGCTTGCTCTTGAGGCAACTGGGGACAATGCAATGCTATGCAATGTATCATGATATGCTATGACCTAATATGAAATGGTATGCACAATGATAGGTGCAAATTTGAGGTGCTACATCTGGTACTTTGAATTTTGGGGGTATAACTAGGCCAGGTACCAAACACATGTCTAAAGCACTTTGTTCAACAGTATCTTGTCCTTCTATGGCCTTGAGTCTTCTCTCTAGCCCGTAACATCTTTTAGCGATCTCATCATCTTGTGGTTGCTCAATATTAACCAATAGGCTTGTTCCATGTGAATTTGGCACGGAGAATGCAAAGCTGTGATATTCAACATCATCATGGTAAGAGGAATCTCGAATGATATGACGTTCCTGTACAACAGAGTTATCAACTGGGGTTTGCGCAAGCTGAGGTTGGGTAAGACTATTTACTGGAGCTAAAACCACATTCTCAACCACTGCAGTCTGCTGAATGTTGTCCTCTCTCTTTGCTAAATCTATCATAGCCTCCACAAGTTGGTCTATCTGGTTTTTCATTGAGTCCACATCTCCTCTCAATGCAATATGACTTTGCTCCAACGGATCCATAATCTTTCCAGAACTACTTCAAGTCTGATACGAATGTCGGAAATTCAACTGCAGGTTATGGACAAAGGATGGGAGGAGTTTTTTTTTGTTTATGTAAATGATATGCAATTCATGCTGATGAGATGAGAATGCGTGAAATTTTGTATTTAGGTATGCAAAGAAAATGTAATGCAGGTATAATTAGGATCCAGGATATCACGAGTATCATATGGTACACCCTATAAGGAGGTTCTATGTTCTCTACCCCACACACAAAGGATGGTTCCTAAGGTTTCCTTTCCAAGACAGAACTTAGAGTCATGGATTGTGTTCAGCATCCCATCGCAATAATGGGCTAGCCGCATCGTGATGAGAGTTATGAATCAATCTATTCTAAGTGGCATCCTCGTATTGTTCGAACAGGGTGTAGACCCTTCGGTTCCATACTACACGATCGCCAATCATGAAGACAGACTTCAGTTTAAGACGAGGTTCCCAGAGTCATGGACCATGTTCAACGTTTCCTCGCAATAATGGGCTAGCCATATTATGATGGAAATTCTGAACAGATCTACTCTAGGTGGAGTTCTCGTATTTTCCCAATGAGGTGTACACCCCTCGGTTCAATACTACACAACTCCGGGTTCTAAGTTCTTCTCAAAGCTCGGGTACGGAGCTTATCTCACAACATGTGTCAGAAACCATAGATCACCCGACATAATAGCATAAATAATACAGCAAGACATAAAGAAGTAACAAGGAAGAAAACAATGTTTTAACATTCATAGCAATTTGAACTAAATTAGGCTTGACTCTCTCTAGCATGGAGCTATAGTCCCCAGCAGAGTCGCCATCTGTCGCACCTCGAAAAATGCGATTCCTCGCGATGGTCGCGGAAAAATTTAGTTCGAACAGAGTCGCCACCGAACTTTATTTACCCTAATAAAGGGATAGGAAAATATCGATAAAACCTTTTAGAAAATAGAATAATGGTCGTCGCAACCATATTCGGGTTCGGGAGTCGATTACGCAAGGGGAAGGTATTAGCACCCCTCACGTCCGTTGTACTCAACGGGAACCTTTTAGTCTAATTTGCTATTTAGTTAAATGTTATTTGCTTTCTTCGAGTAATTAGAGCTGATAATAGAGATGGATGAAGACCTCAGAAGGGGAAAGGGGAGGTTTTTTATTAGTGTGCTCGCCAAGATCTTGCAATCTCGTGCCTACGTATCCTTATGGTGCAATAAGGAAATCAGAGCATTCGTAGTTCGGGGAACTACGGTTTGTTGGTGTCTTTTAATGAACGACTGTATGGATCACGTCCTAAAGGCTAAACGCTGGGCTTGTCTACTCTCGGCGGAGGCTTAAGCACTGGTTTGTTGTGCGCATTAGAAAGGATTGACAATGTTCTTTTGAAAGGGTTTTGGTCACGCGGGGGTGACAAGTTAAATTGATGTGTTTGGGTTTTGATTGGTTTCGATCGCTTGGGGGCGAGAAGTTAGATTGATTTGTTTAAGATGTTTTGAAGAACGACGAAAGGTTGAGCAATGTGGTGTTCACCAATTGTTCAATTCTTTCGAGGAATAATAAGGCGTCCGCCTTTTATTCCTTTTTCATTCAGATTATTTTGAAAGTTTGTTTGTGGATGTTGAATGCGCACGGTAGCGAGGCGTACGCCCCCTACTTGCTTATTCAAGGAATAATGAGGCGTACGCCACTTATTTCCTTATCCAAGTTTATTTAGCGTGTTTTAGTCGGAAGTCGATAATTTGTGCAATATGGCGTTTGCCAATTATTCAAATAATCGAAAGATGGCGAGGCGTACGCCTCTCATCTTTTATCATCCGAAGTTTAAATTGTAAAAGATATGTTTAGATGTTTGTATTTGATTGCGTTTTAAATTGATGACGAAGATTAGAGCAATGTGGCGTACGCCAATTATTCGAATAATCGAAAGATAGTGAGGCGTACGCCTCCTATCCTTTTTTCATCTGGAATTTTAGAATTAAAAGGATTTAGAATTTATATTGATTTAGAAAATGTGATTTAAAATTGTATGATTATTAGGGTTTTATTTGAATGACGAAAATCCGAGCAATATGGCGTACGCCAATTATTCGAATAATCGAGAGATAATGAAGCGGATGCTCACTATTCTCCTTTTCATTCAAAGATTAATTATTAAAAGGTTTTGAGGAGTGTATTGATTGAAAGGGTTTGATTTGAATGACGAAAATCCGAGCAATATGGCGTACGCCAATTATTCGAATAGTCGAGAGATAGTGAAGCGGAAGCTTACTATTCTCCTTTTCATCCCAATGTTCATGTTTAAAAGAGAAAATTCTTTTAAAATTGAATGGTTTGGAAAAAGGTTTGAATTCATGTTTATAAATGAAATGAATTTTATTTAGTGTATTATTTCATCTACTCGATTAATCAATAACCAAGTAGGTTTCATTGTAAGGAAGCCCAAGAGTAAGCTATGTGAGGTTGATGGCGATGCGAAGAGCAATCGACTTACAAGGGTGTTTTAAAATGGGCTCGATATTTGGATCGAGAATTGTGATTTATGCTTTTTGAAATTGGCTTTGAATGGATAATGAATTGAATTTGTTTTGAAATAAAATTGGAAATGGTTGATGAAATAATGATGACATAAAATGTTTTTTTTGTTGAAATAATATGAAGTTGTGAGAGGGGGAGAAATTAATCAATTTCTTTTTAACAAAATTAATTTATTAAAATTTGATTTAAATTGATTAATTAAATTAATTAAAGTTAATTATCAAAATTATTTAATTAATTTAAATAATTAAGTTAATTAAAATTGATTAGTAGAAATTAAACTCATCAAGTTTTAATCAATTAATTAAGCCAAAAGAGAAAGAAAATAGGAATTAATATTGATTTAATCAGCATGTAACGATGAATATGTGCTCGGAACCGGTTTGAGCGTAATAACAATGATTGATATTATTCGCAAATCCAAAACTCGGTGAAAATATTCCATTAATATATTAAAAATTTGGCGGCATGTCGACATAGAATCGCCGAATCCGGAAATAAAATCCAGTTGAGAATCAAACATATTATTTACATACTTTGCAAATTATATTATACTATCAGTTTTAAAGAAAATCTCACAACCACTCAATGTTGCTGGAGTGAAAATCAGAATGAAGTGTTTATAGTAAAGCAACCTAAATCCATCTAAACACAACCGAAATATTACATCCTGCTAACATCATCACTTGGCCGAATTTAAAATGCCATGAAATTAAAGAAAGAATTAAACAGCAAATCCATCTTTTCTTACAAAACTCATTCACAGCATAACCAGCCATATTAACAATAATACGATTCAACCCAGATTTGAACAATGAATTCGGCAGTCCTAAACATAAAATCGAGAACCAGTGCTTGAAAGCTTAACTACAACATCAATAATATAACAACAAAGAAAAATTTACAAGCAACTAATATTATAACTATAACCCTTAATCAAACAACTCAAGATTGTACTGATAAACAAACATCAATTTTAATTATAAAAAAAAAATCAAGATCGATTATACCAACACAAAGTTAAACAAAAAAACTTGAAAGCATCTCAGCAAGAAATGAAAAGAACTTTGACGTGGATTAGAGTTTACCGAACGCAGAAACAGATAGGACATGTAGAAAATCTCCACCACGGACAAAGGAGACGCAAGGTCCTTAGCTTCATTACATCAGATGCGACCGTGGTGTCTGAAACGCAATCCTCACGTGCTTCAAATGAACTTCAACTAGCACGTTCTCTGCTACCCCACCTTTGATATAACCCTCGTCATCTCCAGAAGCAACGTTTGACTCGGAATGGTGGTTCTCGCGGTGATGAATCCGTGGCGGCGGTCTTGAGGAGGCGAGCGGTGAGGTTGTGGGTTCGTGGGTTTCGCCGGTTTAGTGGTTTCACGGCGGCTTTGAGGGAAGTGAACGGCGGAAGGTTGCGGAGAGGGTTTGACGGTGGTGGAAGCGATTTCGACAGAAATAGAAGAATGGGTTTTTTGGTCAGTGAGAGGAGAAGGAGAAAGGGTTTGGGGTGAAACTCGTGCGGTTTTCAGCAGATGGAGGCGGAGAGGGAATGGTGAAGGATTTGTAAATCGGTGGGTTTTGTGGTGGTTGTGGATTTGGTGGGCGGATGAAGGCAAGGCGATGATGATGACGGCGAGGATTTAGGTTTTTGCTGTGAGGGGAAGATGAAGAGTTTATGGTGGTGAAGAGAGTGGTTTTTGGGTTACGGATTTTCTGAGAGAGAGAGAAATGCGTGTGTGTGGAGTTGAGAGAGAATGAGCGTATTTGTGAATGAATGATGAGAGTGGGAGCTAATGGAGAGAGACGTTGGGGAGAGAGATGATAAGCGTGAGATCTTTTTTCAGATTTTGAGAGAGAGTGTCACGTGAGTGTGAAGAGAGATATATGATTTTGTTTTTAGTGGATTGGAGGATCCAAGGTAAAATATATTATTTATTTATATTAATACATTTATTATTTATTTAAGGAGATAGAATTATTAAAAAAAACTAATTAATATTTAACTTAAACAAATTTTAATTGTTTTAATTAAATAACTAAACAAAAATGTTGACCAATTAGAAATAGAAAAAATGAGTACCAATTTGTTCGGAAAATTAAACCGGTCACACTAAAATTGTCAGGACAAAACATACTTATTAAAAAATACAGTTTTTCCTCCAATTTTAATGATTCAACCGATTTGTCTGTATTCTCAAATAAATTCATTCTGACTGACATTTTAGGTGTTTATTCATGATGCAATGTATGTCATGCTATGCATATGATGCGAAAATGAAAATGAAAACGATTTTATGAAAATTTAAATTTGCCCGGACAAAATTGGGGTATGACAGTCCCTAAGCCCCGTTATAACCTTAAAAGCCCTCGAATAGTGTGTGTGGTTTGTGTCATACCCTGATTTTGACCCTGAAATTTTTCCCAGTCAATCACCCGTATGGTCATAAAATTTTGCTTCATGCTCAAATGATGGCCCAAGGTTTGATTGGATTTAAGTTTTGTGTTGTCCTGTGGACGAGTTGGTATATCAGGTACCATAATGTAGTTTTGAATCAGGGGAAAGTTGATTTCAATGTAGTGTTGGATCGGAGGAAAGTTGGTTTTGGGTTGAATGCTTGGAATTTGAGCCATCATGAATATCTGTTAAGGATGAAAGACAAATAATCCCGCTAATAAATAGATAACTCTTGTTGATGTTTTGATCACTCTATTGTATTATGGATTAGAGCGTATTGAATGAATCAATGGCCGACATTATTTATTTCCTTTAAACGGTCAAGTATGTTTTTGAGAATGGATTAGCTTTAGAGAATCTTACTCTTTGAAGGGTACATTTTGCAAGATCACAACATACTTGGAGTGTACATTTGGTAATAATGGAAGTAGCTATTTGTCCACGTGCAGCAGAAGCCAGTTTTCATGTGTCCTCTGTAAGTCAACAACAAGAAATTGATGTTTAGGAAAGGGGCTCAATATTGGCGCTGAATTGTTTGGGAGGAAAGACTCATCACCTATGCCATTCAACGCAATTGTACAGTCTCATTTATGGAGACAGTAGATGACAAGGCTGCTATATCATACACTCCAGTCTGATTTTGAACCAAATTCATCAAAAATTTCCAAACTAGGAACTTAAAGAAAAGTGGAAGCACTCCTTTAAAGTTTCATCGCAAGGAACGACTTCACGTAGTTTCTATAGCTGCTGGAATGGTACACAACATGGCTCTTACAGAAAATGGTGCATTATTTTGTTGGGTCTCCTCATATCCTGATCTTAGATGCCAGCAGTTATATGCAATGTGTGGGAGAAATAATGTGAGCATATCAGCTGGAAAGTACTGGACTGCAGCAGCGACAGCTACAGGTGATGTTTACATGTGGGACGGGAAGAAAGGTAAGGATAAGCCGCTTGTTGCAACTCGGATGCCGGGTGTAAAGAAGGCTACTTCAGTTTCAGTTGGTGAAACATATTTATTAATTGTGGCTTCCCTGTATCATCCTGTCTACCCTATCGACATGATTGATGATTCTCAGAAGACATTTTATTAATATGGAGTTCAACGAAGACATTTTATTAGTTGGTGAAACACATTTATTAATATGGAGTTCAACGAAGACATTTTATTTGAGGATACCAATTCCCATAATACAATATATACAGTTCAAAATGATAATCTTAGACAGAGATCTACACCCAGCTTAAAAAGTGTCTTTGTGAAAAAGCAGCAGCAGAGTGTCTGCTGGAGCCACGGAATGCCATACAATTGCTTGAGATTGCTGATTCTCTTTGAGCAGATGATTTGAAGAAATGTTGCGAGGACATTGTCGTGCGCAATCTTGATTATATATTTTCAGTTTCAGCACATGCTGTAGCAAGTGCCTCACTAGATATTTTGGCGAGCCTCGAAGGGTTGTTAGACCAGAGATCATCCGAGGCATGAAGTTACCGTCGACTCCCTACTCCAACTGCTACACTCCCCGTCATCATTGACAGTGAAGAGGATGATAATGAGATAGAGTGTCAAAAGACCTATGACAAACCCATGAAAATATCTGCACTGAAATTGGAGAAAGCTCAAAGGTCAGGTTCCTTTCTACAGCCCAAGGATGATCCTGATAGTGAAATCTCCAAAGTAGTTCGAGCTATAAGGAAGAAGTTGCGGCAGATCGAGATGCTCGAAACTAAGCAGTCAACATTCAATCATGACAGCATAACATATGGGCAAACCACAAGACAAAACCTGCAATACATCCAACATAAAATAAACCAAGTTCAAACTCTTACAATGCAGTAGGTGACAAACCAAAATCTAAACCATGCCACATCAAACTGAATGGCTAACAAGGCTGCAAATCCAGTTGCATACCTGAGTGCAAAACATGGCCCATTTTCAAGACCACACTTACCATGCCGTGACCTGGTCATTTTTGCCTTGCCAAGCGCGACTCTCCTTTGATGGACATAGTCCTGCTTTCACCATCAATCAAATACCACAATCACATGATCAAACATGGCACATACATGGTTAATTTGACAAAACAATGCACATAAATGTTGGCTTTGAACTTACCATGAACCACCACCTGCACAGCCTACGGAGGATGAGGCAAACTTTTCTGAAGAACCAAAGCTGATGAGTGCTTCTTTGGTGAAAGCTGCTAAGCAGTTTGATGCATTGGTTGCATCGCTTCCAATATCCGAGACAGGTGAAGAGGTACAGCTTAAGCGGATTGCAGAACTTCAAGCTGAAAATGATGCAATAGGTCAAGAACTTCAGAAGCAATTGGAAGCTGCGAAGAAAGAATTAAATCAAGTTCAAGAGTTGTATAGCCAAGCAACAGATAATTGTTTGAACTTGAAGAAACCGGATATCAGTTAGTTGTTTGCTGGCATAGCTCGGAGAAGAATCACAAATATGAGCTTATCTCATCTCGACTCCAACCATAACCTACAAAAATTAAACCAATTCACAATGCATCACAAACAAACCTGCAGTGTATCAGTTGTAGCTAAAGCATCAATGCACCATGACCTTGTTTGCCTTGTCACACTATGCCTGCACTCTTGCCATCATCACTAAATGCCAAGACCGTAAGCAAGGTAGGCAACAAAGAAGTGGAGTAAAGGGTGCAGCGCTATATGCATCGAGCCGGAGGACATAATTACGAACCATTTTCTTCAAGAAAGACGAGATGGACGAGTCAGAATCATATTACGGCTGCCGAATGAATGCATCTAACAAGTTGCGGTCATGGAGCTAAACCCCACACAAATGAATGCAACGGCATCGAAACCGAAACTGCATTCGTCAGGCCTGCAGCAATATCTTCTGGATAACCGAAAATCACCCTGCAAAAGAAAGATTGGGGTTAACAAGCTGAAGAACTAAAATTGAAATTCATCAGACACCATATGAACTGCAGACCTGCACCTGACCGCATAACCATCATCATGAGCCCCTTCGATACATCAGCCATTGAATATCAAGCAGGTCTCAAAAGGCCTAATGCAAGACAGTAAGCCATTTGCAGGAAATGTTCAATAAACCATAAAGGACCATGCGTGTTAATTCATTCAGTGGCACACAAAATTGGACACAAATCAAATTGAATGCAACAACTAGCTATTTGAACCATTCAAAAAGAAAGCAAACCTAAGATGAGTGTCCTACAAGCTGAACTAATGGTCATGGAGTTGGTCCAAGATGAGCCATCTATTGCATCAACATGTGTCCTGCAGAGTCCAAGTAATGCAACAATTATTCAAGACAAGCATTCAGTTCATGATCAAAAGGCAAAAAGAAAAAAGACTTCCAATCCAAACATAATCCTGCAATAGCCCACGCCTCCAAAGCTAGGCCTACAACAAATGATCAAGAGCAATAACCAAGGAGTTAAAACAGTTCAGCAAGGCCAACCAATTTGTTGCAAAAATAACTTGTCCAAGTCAGAATGTGACTTCATGCTGCAACCTCTTGATCTCCTACTGGAAGTCCAAAGAATGACCATTGGAAAGTCTGCTGCAATCCTGGTTCATAACTTTCAAACCTGACCACAAACATCATAAAAAAACAATTCAAACAATATCATGCCAAGTCCAAGAGCCAATGCTAGTGCTCTCATTACCCTCACTCAAAAAAACACAATCCTGATGTAACTCCTTTAGACAGATACAAACGGTCCTAACTCCTGTTAACAAAAGCAAACTCATTAACAAGGAGTTTGTCGAAAACAACTTTTGTTTGGTGTTTATGGTTGGGATTATTGGAACTATCATATGGAGCAACAATCAGACACTACAACTTCGATGTGGAATACATGATCAAAAAAACAGAGTTGTAATCAAACCAATGCTCCATTTAATTCACTGCAGTAAAAAGGATAAAGTAAAACAGCAAGGCAGTTAAATTCCAGAAAAAATCCCAAAACAGAATAGAGACAAAAACAAAGAAGAAGGCACATGCTCAGGTTACCTGTTCCAGATCCAAGTATCAAACGAGATGGACCAAATTCTGAGCATCAAAAAAGTGTTTTGCAGGAACGCCTCTTTTGAACACAAGGGCACCAATTTGAAACCCTAGCTGCAGAAATATAAAAGGAGAAGAGAATCAGGAATTAACAACAGAAAAACTTCGAGGCGGAAAATCTCAAACAAAAACCCTAAAATCCCAAAATCGATTACCTGGATTGGGAGGCCAGCTTCTTCACGCCTTTCACCACCGCCGTGACACTTTGTAAGAATTTCTCCTTTCTCCTTTTATCCTTTTCACTTGCTTGTTAATGGAGATATCGTGAGAGTTGAGAGAGAGTGATTCTTTGAGTTTGAGAGCATGTGAGGGTTCGTTGATGAGCGACTTTAAAGTAGAAAGTACGCGAGAGAGAGGTTTGAGAGATAGATGCGAGCGATTTTGAGAGCAGAGGGAGATTTCGTTTGAGCGAGTTTGAGAGAGAGAGGGTTGGACGCGTTTGAGAGACGATTGGGTAAGGTTGAGGGATAGCGATTCTGAGAGCAGAGAGAGGTTTCGCCTGAGAGAGTTTTGAGTTTGATGGAGAATTCGTGAGATTGTGAGAGACGGAGATGGAAGTGTCTTCTGTTTTGGTTTCCTTTTTTTTTTCTCTTTAATTTATTTTTTATACAGAATAAGTTTTAAAAAACATTAAAGGTTTTGCTTAGAATTCCTAGGTTTAGTTAATAATTGTGTTTATGTTTTCAACTTATTCCCCATTGAAAAACCCAACAGCCAGGCGACTGGGTTTAACCACGGGTAGTCCAACAGTCTTTTTTTTATTTTAGTTTTTATTCTAATGTTTATTCTATCTTAGTTTATATATCTAAATTAGCATCGTAAATAATAACTAACCATGAGTGGTCTGGTGGAGAAGGGTAGTATCATAGTCTTGAGTGGGGTGAGTTCAATACTCATGTATAGCATTTTTTTTGGCATTTTATTTCTTTTAGCTATTTTATTTTCTTTTAGCATTTTCATTTCTTTTTATGTTTATGCCTTTATTATACTCATAGTTTCATTTGTTAATAATGCAAATCTGTTTTCTCTTAATTTCACCATTCATTCAAAACCATTTTTAAACTTATAAAATCATATTTTTCTCGATTTAATATCGAGCCCATTTTCACACCCTTGTAAGTCGATTGCTTTTTAAGCATCGCCATCAACCTCACATAGCTTACTCTTGGGCTTTCTTACAATGAGCCGGTTCCTTTGCACTTACACTCATACATTGCATTATTTATTGTTTGGACCCGATTTAATTATTCCAATACTTTGAATCCCCATTCATAACAAATGTATCCCTCTCCCATGAAATGTATAATATTTATTCTTTCATTCTTTATTCATCTGTTAATACAAGAATTAAAATGAACATTCGATAACCATTTCAAAACAAGATCAAAACCTCGATCCAACGTCGAGTAATCATTTTTCAAAACCTAACAGAACTAGCACGTATTCATCAACCTTGTAAGTCGATTGCTTTATGCATCGCCATCAACCTTGTAAGTCGATTGCTTTATGCATCGCCATCAACCTTGTAAGTCGATTGCTTCATGCATCGCCATCTACCCTTATCCCTAACACTTCTCCTTGCTCCACTCGTCAACTCTTGTTCCGATCAGGTAACACCCATTAGATAGAACCCTTTGTATGATAACATAGGTAAGATTCCCATATCCTTTTGTATGATGACATAGGTAGGATTCCCATATTCTTTTGTATGATAACATAGGTAGGATTCCCATATCCTTTTGTATGATAACATTAGGTAGATATTCCCATTTGTAAATCCTAAACACCTAAGTACATATTGCATGACAACTCTAGGGCAGAGCTTCCCCATTTCTTTTAGACCTTTCCGAGCGTCTCCGATCTTGTGGCATGTAGTCCGTTCTATTGCAAAGAGGTAACTGCCTAAGACTCGATTCAGCGAGCTGCGACACCTACTGCTAGGACGTGAACACATCGCCCACTCTCCTTTGACACAACTGGTGTCCTCCTTTGTAAGTCCATGTTCAGATGGCAATCCCTATGTAGCCGAACTACGGCAACTCTGATTCTCATGTCCAGATGAGATACGTAGGCACAAGATGCGATGTCTTGCTGAGTTTGACTAACAACTAACAACTAATCCTTGTTTGCTTTCGCCCTTGTTGCGATCCTTTCTCTCGCCCTTGTTGCGATCGAGACCTTCCCTTTCTCTTGCCCTAGTTGCAATCGAGACCCTTTGTTCCCGTAGTTAGCTGAACTACGTTTTTGCTCTGATTCTCATTCCGGATGAGATAGTAGGCATAAGACGCGATGTCTTAGCGAGCACAATTACCCTTAACCCATAGGCAGCCGAGCTACGAAGACTCTGATTCTCATATTCAGATGAGATACGTATGCAGTGGATGCGACATCCGTGCGAGTCATTTCTTTGACCCCTTTCTTTTAGTAAATAGTACATTAGATAAACACACACCCTTTAGACAAGAACAACAAGAGTGGATCCCGTAGAGTATTACTGATGCGTAGGGGTGCTAATACCTTCCCTTCGCATAATCGACTCCCGAACCCAAGATTTGGTTGTGAGACCTTGTCTTTTCCTTTCCTTTCTCCAGGTTTACTTCGAGCGTTTCCTTTCCCTCCTTTGGGATAAATAACGCACGGTGGCGACTCTTCTGTCATTTCTTTCTCGCCGGTTGTTTTTTCGCACCCCTGTATTTTTCAGGCTGCGACAGCTGGCGACTCTGCTGGGGAACCGGTTTCCCTAAGCGAGTCCCTCCTAGCTTTCGTAGATTTCTTGTTTGTTGGGTGTTTATGCTTTTGTACAGTCGTTTACTTTCCGCATTTACCTGCTTTACCTTATTGCATTCATGTACATATGTTTTCTGTATCTGTGGGTTCTGTGGGTTGACTGTTTGTTGGGTTGGGATTGTTCTATGAGAGATAAGCCCACTACCCAGGCTTGAGTGTACACATAGGTGTTAGAGTGGATAGTCATGAGACTTGCATGGTATGTTGCTACGTTAAGTCGTTCATGAGACCCACATTCCAGACGAGGTTTCTGTTGGATATATTTTGTCCTATGGGTGTTCCATAACGACATATATTCCTGTAGAAATCGTCGACTCTGGTGACCATTTCCCGAGAACTCAGTCAAGGCCTCTCCTCCGAGACGTGATTATGTTAGCTCTGGTGGGCGCATTCTCGCTGATCAATCCGAGGACCCCGAGACTGGGAACTTGCTTTAGGATGTCCTGTTGAGGGGAGTCAGTGGAGGTCTTTTATCCCGTAATAATGCCAAACCTTCAGTGGTAAACGTATTATTCTCGACTGAAGGGCTGAAGCTGACAAACTTCTGTTCTTAGAACCTACCAGTGAGGGGCGGGCTAAATTCAGGGAACCTTAACCTCCAACCAACCCGGTTTTCTGAAGCAGAGTTTTGGTCTTGTATTATATTCCTCAGTGGGTTTCTCTTCAGACAGTGCAACCCGACAGATGTTCAAGCAGATACAGCAGTCCTGATCTCCATGTCACTGCATTGCATCACATCATTTTGCATTCATATCACTTAATACATGTTTATCTATTCCCAGGGGTTTACATCTTCTTCTTGATTCCGGTTGGGGGTTTTTCTGGTTCTTCTGAGATGGATATTGGCAGAAAGAGACACGTCGCTTACAAGTTTCCAGTGGTTTGTTTGGAGCCTATTCAACAACTGATGAAGTTAATGGATCCTGATTCTCTAGAAGGATTCCGAAAGGATTACGGTTTGATCCTAAGTTTCGTCACGATTCTTTCCAAGGATCAACATGATGCTCTATTCACACTGCTGCAGTTCTATGACCCTCCATTGAGGTGTTTCACATTCCCGGATTATATTTTGGTCCCTACCTTGGAGGAGATTGCCAGTTTTCTCAGAGTTCCCATCAAGTCACAGTTGTTGTTCTACAGTTCTGAGTTTCTGCCCGATCTCAGCATGGTTGCTTCGGCCATATGTTTGGGGAAATCAATCTTGAAGGCTAATATGTGTCAGAAGGGAGGAGTCAGTGGTTTTCATTTGAGTTTCTTGCTAGGGGAAGCAAAGAAGAAGCTTGAAGATGGTGACCAGAGGGGTTTCAATGCTATGTTGGCTCTTTGTGTATATGGGGTTGTCCTGTTCCCTAATGTTGCCAAATTTGTGGACATGGATGCAATACGCCTTTTTGTGTTGGGTAATCCAGTGCCGACCTTGTTGGGAGATTTCTTTCATTCGGTGCATCACAGGAATGAGAATAGAAAAGGAGGATTGTTGAATTGTTGTGCGCCTTTATTTTATAAGTGGTTCAGTTCTCACCTACCCAAGTCAGGAGCGTTCGTTGATGTCGAGGACTCGTTGAGTTGGTCGAAGAGATTGATGGGGTTGAGAGCTGAAGATATTTCTTGGTGGTCTGACCGGAGCTTGCTTCGGGCGGATATTATTCACAGTTGTGGGAACTTCCCAAATGTACCGTTGGTAGGAAGAAGAGGAGGAATCAACTATAATCCTTCTCTAGCAGTCAGACAGTTTGGATATGCTTTAAGAACTCCGCCTTTGGAAAAGGATGTGGAAGAATCTCCGTTTTTCCATTCTTCGCCTGATTTGACTGTATCCCGTAAGGCAGCTGAGGCCTGGCTCAAGGTGATCAAGAGAGGAAGAACTGTGCTTGGAAAAGGAGATTGTAGAACTTACCCTCAGTATGGAGAGTGGCTTCAAGGAAGAGTCGAAGAGTTGGGTCTGCCGTTTCCTATAGAAGAACCTTTGTATCCACCGACTCCTGCGCGATCAACAATGGTGAGCCGAGAGGAGTATGACAAATTGAAGAAAGCCATGGAGGATCTTCAAATTGAAAACTCGGAGTTAAGTGTGAAGTTGCAAGACTATATGCATCAATTCCATGAGGCAGAATATCAGAAGGGGGAAGCCGTCAGATTGCAAGGGGAAGCAGAAAGGAAATTAGCTGTGGAGGTGGACTTCTTCAGGAAGACAGACAAGGCCTTGGGATCATCCAGTTCTGAGTTGAGACGAGTCAAGCAACAATTAATGGATGCTCATGGTAAATTAGCTGGGTGGCAAGAGCGATGGGATGCATTTTCAACTTCTCGGAAGGAAAAGGAGGAGGAGATGGTGACCGAACTGACTGGTCAGATGGAGAAATTAAAGACTTTGCTGAAGGAGAAGAACAATGAGCTTCTGTGCGCCCGTTCTACCAATGGTTACATCACCGATCAACTCAATGAGGCTCGAGGACAGATTGAAGAACTTAAGGTGTTGGCAGGTTTGAAGAAATCCAGACTTGAAGAGGTATTCAGAGAAGATGATGGGAATTACTACAGAGAGCACATCAACGAGTTGGATGGAGTTATTCACCAAAGGAATCTGCTTATCCGGCGTTTGATAGAATTCCCAGATCATCCTGACACGATAGCATTGCTGGCTGAAGTGAGGAGCAGTCCTCATGGTTTGTACACAGGAGGCTGAGTCCTGATTTTTGCTCCTCCCTTTACTTATTGCTTTGTTGTTGTGTAGTGATGATCCACAGGCTTGTTGTGGAGATCCTCTTTTGATGTATTTTCGGCTAAGGCCCCTTTCCTTGAACTTGTTTGTATGGTGGTTTCCCTTTATTGCATATTGATCTCGGAAATTTATCCATGACTCGGTCTTCTTGCACTATTCACCTGATGTGAGACTGGAATCAAGGGGGTAGAATACCTTTTGGATTTGATAAACATGTCATTGCATTTACATATTCATGTTTATATCTTGCATAACAGGTACCGCTGCGGTGTTCTCATGTTATTTGGTGTTCCACTAGCAGGATAGCTGATTCAGGAATTCACCGGTACGGTACCCGCAGAAACCAGCAGAAAGCTATGGAGGGTCTACAAGCAGAACTTGCTGAGATGAGGGTCCGCATGAACCAGTTCATGGACGTGGTTCAGGGAGTAGCGCAAGGGCAGCAAGAGATTAGACAAATGATACAAAGGAATCCCGCAACTACTCAACCAGAGATCGTGACTGATCCTCCAATTGCAGAGGTTAATGGACCGGGGCCTGTCCCAATCCCACATAACAACCACGATCAACAACCCATTCACGATGATCAAGATGATCAGTTCTTGCTGCCAGAAGACTTTGGTTTGGGCCATGGCATGGATCCTATGTTTAGGAGATTAGAGGAGAGGCTGAAGGCGGTGGAAGGACAAAACCCCCTGGGGGTAGATGTTTCTGACTTGGGATTGGTCCCAGGCGTGAGGGTCCCACCGAAGTTCAAAGTCCCAATCTTTGACAAGTACAACGGTAGCTCTTGCCCGAAGACCCATGTGCAAGCCTACTTCCGAAAGATGGTTGCATACTCTGATGACGAGAAGCTACTTATGTACTTCTTCCAGGACAGCCTAGCTGGGGCATCCCTGGAATGGTACATGAGGTTGGATAGAGCCCATATCCGTTGCTGGAGGGATTTGGCAGAGGCTTTTGTGAAGCAATACCAGTATAATGCAGACATGGCCCCGGACAGAACTCAACTCCAGAATCTGTCTCTAAAAAGCAATAAGTGCTTCAGGGAGTACGCTCAACGCTGGAGGGAGACAGCTTCCCGTGTTCAACCTCCCATGTTGGAAAAGGAAATGGCCAACATGTTCATGAATACGTTGCCTGGACCTTACCTGGAGCGTCTGGTGGGGTGCAATGCCTCCAACTTTGCTGATGTGGTCTCTACCGGAGAGAGGGTAGAGAATTACCTGAAGACCTACAAGAGCCACAATGGAGGTGGATCTTCATTAGGAGTAAAGAAGCCATTTATGGGAGGACAGAAGCAGAGGGAAGGGGGCGTGAATTCCGTGTCTTCATATCAAAATAGGAATAACCAAGGGAATAACTTTCAAAACTATCATCAGCGACCGTTTGTTGCAGCTGTGACTATTCCGGCTGCAGCACCACTACAACAACAACAACCAGGTAACAAACCCACCTATCAACAGAGGCAGAGGATGATGGACCGGCGTTTCGACACTCTTCCAATGTCGTGTGCTCAACTGCTTGCTAGTCTTCAACAGCTACAACTTGTGCAGCTACGCACTCTGGCTCCTCCGGTTGGTAGACTTCCGGCGGGTTACGATGCCAATGCTAGGTGTAGTTTCCACTCTGGGGCACCTGGCCACAATATCGAGAACTGTAAAGCTTTTAAGCACGTAGTTCAGGACCTCATTGATTCAAAGGCTATCAGCCTTGCACCGGCTCCTAATGTCGTCAACAATCCCATGCCACAGCATGGTGGTGCAAATGTTAATATGCTGGAAGAAGAAGCCAAGTCCGTTAAGGATGTGTTGAAGTTGAAGACCCCGTTGCTGGAAATTAAGGAATGCTTGCTGAAGGCCGATGTTTTCCCCGGTTGTGGGAAAGGTTGTTTGGATTGCGCTACACAAGATAAGGATTGCTTGAAGCTGCAGCAGGGTATCCAGGTCTTGCTTGACAATGGTACCCTTCAAGTTGAAGACTTGTCTGTCAAAGAGTTTGCTGAAGGGGTAGTTGAAGAGGTGTTTGAAGATGCTGTTGAAGAATTCACAGATGTTGTTCCTGCTGATTGTGTATTTCCCATTGATGTATTTAATTTTTCAAATGTTGTTACTGATATACCAAACAATGTGTCTGATCTTGATGTAACTGAACTTGATTCCGGTGTTCCGGATGTTTTTGTTTCAATGAATGAAATTCCCGAGTATGACTATGATGTCGCTACTATCACCATATTTTACCCGACTAATCAGATCAGTGTGCCAGAAGCACAACCAGTGCCACCAGTGCGACCGGCCGCTATGATAATCACAACCCCTGGTCCTTTACCTTTCACCAGTGAAAGGGCCATTCCGTGGCATTATGGGGGGAATGTATACACACACGATCATGGGGTGGAACGACCTTTGAAGGTAGAAGAGGGTCAGAAGTCTGAACTCGAAGTTGAAGGTCCCGCAGTGGACAATGTTGGTGGAATCGGGCGATTCACCAGGAGTGGCAGACTATTCTCGCCACCCGTTACCCAAACTGAGAGCACTGATGCCGCGGTTAAGGCCAAAGGCAAACAAGTTGTAAATGAGGGTACCTCTGCACCCCAAGCTGGCTCTGAGCCCACTTTTGCGAAGGATGTGGACGAGCTTCTGAGAATCATAAAGAAAAGCGATTACAGGGTAGTCGATCAGTTGATTCAGACGCCGTCTAAGATATCCATTCTCTCACTCCTGTTGTGTTCAGAGGCACACAGGGAGGCACTTCTGAAGGTCCTTAATGCTGCATATGTGCCTCAGGAGATCTCAGTAAACCAACTAGAAGGGATCATTGCAAATGTTCATGCAAGCAACGGGTTGGGTTTTACTGATTCTGACTTAACACCAGCTGGACGCAACCATAACAAAGCTTTGCATATCTCAATGGAATGCAAAGACACCATGTTATCTCATGTTCTGGTGGATACAGGTTCCTCTCTCAATGTGCTACCCAAGAGAGCCCTGTCAAAGTTAGAAGTAGAAGGTTTGATCTTGAAACCTTCCGATCTCATGGTGAGAGCCTTCGATGGTTCTAAGAGGTCGGTGTTTGGAGAGGTAGAATTGCCAATTCAGATTGGATCACAAACCTTCAACACCGTATTCTATGTGATGGATATCAGTCCCTCGTACAGTTGCCTTCTGGGTCGTCCTTGGATCCACAATGCTGGGGCAGTCTCCTCAACACTGCATCAGAAGATCAAGTTCCCAGTCAATGAAAGAATTGTCACCGTCTGTGGTGAGGAGGACATACTGGTAAGTAACCTGTCTACCTTCAAGTACGTAGAGGTAGAAGGTGAAATTCATGAGACTCTCTGTCAGGCCTTTGAGTCAGTTCAGATCAAGGATGCAGCTCCGGTGGAAGGGGTTAAAGCAGGAGCCCATATCTCATCCTTCAAGCAGGCGCAAGCCTTGGTGGATTCAGGTATTGCTCCCGGTTGGGGACGTCTGTTGGAGTTACCAATGAAGGACGACAAGTTCGGGATTGGGTATCAACCAACGCTGACTTCTACAACTTCAGCATTTCAGACTCGTCAGGGGACGATTACTTTCTCCAGTGCTGGCGTCATCCAATATGGCCAGATCTCTGCGATCAACGATGAAAATGGAGATAGTGATTGCGACATCGACAACTGGGTGCGTCCGAGGATTCCTGGTGAAGTCATCAACAATTGGTCTGCCGAGGAAATTGTCCAAGTCACTCTTCTAGAGGAGTAATTTTTCTTTGTTTATTCCTGCATGTCCAAGTCTTATGTTCCGCCCAGGGCGTAATGACTCATTGTAGGGCTCATCTATGTGAATACCTGCATTGTTTATCATAAATGAAGGACGTCTTTTGCATTCAAAATCTTGTTCACTGTTTTTCTATTTTTACAGTTTTCAAAATTTCAAAAGAATAAAAATATTTGGCAATGTTTTGTTTAGTTTTCACTCACTGTTCACACTCATAAGCACATACCATCACTCATGCAGATGCACATCACCGGATCCTATTGATAACGATTCTGCTATGGCTCGCTTCGACTTCGAAAACCCAATCTTCCAAGCTGAAGAAGAGGGTGATGAAGACTGTGAACTCCCTGAAGAACTTGCCAGGCTGTTAAAACAGGAGGAAAGGGTCATTCAACCGCATCAAGAGTCTACTGAAGTGATTAATCTTGGCACCGAGGACGTCAAGAAAGAAATCAAGATAGGGGCTACTTTGGAAGATAATGTGAAGAAGGGGTTGATTGAACTGTTGCAAGAGTATGTTGACGTCTTCGCTTGGTCTTCTCAGGATATGCCAGGGCTTGACACAGACATTGTGGTACACCGTTTACCTCTCAAAGAGGGTTGTCCTCCGGTCAAGCAGAAGCTCAGAAGAACAAGACCAGAGATGGTTGTCAAGATAAAAGAAGAAGTGCAGAAACAGTTGGATGCAGGGTTCCTAGCGGTTACCAATTATCCGCCATGGGTTGCAAATATCGTTCCAGTACCTAAGAAGGATGGAAAGGTACGGATGTGTGTCGACTACCGGGATCTGAACAGAGCTAGCCCTAAAGATGATTTCCCATTACCTCACATCGATGTTTTGGTGGATAACACATCTCAGTTCTCGGTATTCTCCTTCATGGATGGCTTTTCTGGCTATAACCAAATCAAGATGGCACCAGAAGACATGGAGAAGACAACTTTCATAACCCCATGGGGCACCTTCTGCTACAAGGTGATGCCGTTTGGTCTGAAAAATGCTGGGGCAACATATCAACGAGCTATGGTGACTCTGTTCCATGATATGATTCATCATGAAATCGAGGTTTATGTGGATGATATGATTGCCAAATCTCAGACAGAAGAAGAACATCTGGTGAATCTGCAGAAACTGTTTGAGCGGTTAAGGAAATTCAAGCTGAGGCTTAATCCGAACAAATGCACTTTCGGGGTGAGATCTGGAAAATTGCTGGGTTTTATTGTTAGCGGAAAAGGGATTGAGGTGGATCCTGACAAAGTGAAAGCAATACAGGAAATGCTTGAGCCAAGAACAGAGAAGCAAGTCCGTGGTTTCTTAGGGAGGTTGAACTACATTACAAGGTTCATCTCTCATCTAACAGCCACGTGTGAGCCAATTTTCAAATTGCTGAGGAAAGATCAGTCTATCAGGTGGAACGATGATTGTCAAAGGGCTTTTGAAAAGATAAAAGAGTATTTGCAGAATCCCCCTATCCTCATGCCTCCAGTCCCAGGGAGACCGTTGATTATGTACTTGACAGTACTCGACAATTCCATGGGTTGTGTTCTCGGTCAACACGACGAGACAGGTAGAAAAGAGCATGCCATCTACTACCTGAGTAAAAAATTCACAGACTGCGAGTCGAGATACTCAATGCTTGAAAAGACATGTTGTGCACTTGCATGGGCTGCTAAGCGATTGAGACAATAAATGCTGACTCACACAACCTTACTAATCTCCAAGATGGATCCAGTCAAATACATATTTGAGAAGCCAGCTCTCACCGGAAGGGTTGCTCGTTGGCAAATGGTACTGACAGAGTATGATATCCAGTATACATCCCAGAAAGCCATCAAGGGGAGTATTCTGTCAGACTATCTTGCTCAGCAACCGATTGAAGACTACGAGCCGATGAAGTTTGATTTTCCAGATGAAGACATCATGTTCCTCAAGATGAAAGACTGTGAAGAGCCGGTTGTTGGGGAGGGACCTGATCCAGACGAAAAGTGGACTTTGTTGTTTGATGGGGCCGTCAATGCCAAAGGAAGTGGAATTGGCGCTGTCATTACTACTCTGAAAGGTGCCCACATGCCTTTCACCGCTCGTCTGACTTTCGAGTGCACCAATAATGAAGCTGAGTACGAGGCCTGTATCTTGGGTATTGAGCAAGCCATTGATTTGAGAATCAAGACTCTGGACATCTTCGGAGATTCAGCTCTAGTGATCAATCAAGTGAATGGTGATTGGAATACTCTCCAACCCACTCTGGTCCCCTACAGAGATTACACGAGAAGACTGTTGACTTTCTTCACAACAGTAAAGCTGTATCATATACCTCGTGATGAGAACCAGATGGCAGATGCTCTTGCTACTCTATCCTCCATGATCAAGGTGGTTCGGTGGAACCATGCTCCTAGGATCGATGTTATGCGCCTTGATAGGGCCGCGTATGTGTTTGCTGCTGAACTGGTAGTCGATGACAAGCCCTGGTATCACGATATCAAGTGCTTTCTGAAGAATCAAGAGTACCCTGCAGGGGCATCCAACAATGACAGAAAGACTTTGAGAAGATTGGCAGGCAGTTTCTTCTTGAACAGAGACGATGTATTGTATAAGAGAAACTTTGACATGGTCTTGCTCAGATGCGTGGACAGACACGAAGCGGACATGTTAATGCAGGAAGTTCACGAAGGTTCCTTCGGTACTCATGCCGGCGGACATGCAATGGCTAAGAAATTGTTGAGGGCGGGTTATTATTGGATGACCATGGAATCAGATTGTTTCAAGTATGCTCGGAAATGCCATAAATGCCAGATTTATGCTGATAAGGTGCATGTACCGCCGAATCCTCTGAATGTGATGTCTTCGCCGTGGCCGTTTGTTATGTGGGGCATTGACATGATTGGAAAGATTGAGCCGACTGCTTCCAATGGGCATCTCTTCATCCTTGTTGCCATCGACTATTTCACCAAGTGGGTCGAAGCAGCATCGTTCGCGAATGTCACCAGACATGTGGTTGCCCGTTTCATTAAGAAGGAAATCATTTGTCGCTATGGGATTCCCGAGAGAATCATTACCGATAATGGTTCTAATCTCAACAACAAAATGATGAAGGAGTTGTGTTAGAACTTCAACATTCAGCATCACAATTCTTCCCCTTATCGTCCTAAGATGAACGGTGTTGTTGAGGCAGCAAATAAGAACATAAAGAAGATTGTGCAGAAGATGGTCGTTACGTACAGAGATTGACACGAGATGTTACCCTTCGCCTTGCATGGGTACCGCACTTCAGTACGTACGTCGACCGGGGCGACCCCTTACACCCTTGTGTATGGTATGGAAGCAGTCCTACCTATTGAAGTGGAGATTCCTTCTCTAAGAGTCCTGTTGGATGTCAAGTTAGATGAAGCTGAATGGATTCGGACAAGGTTCAATGAGTTGAGTCTTATCGAAGAGAAGCGAATGGCAGCCATTTGTCATGGGCAGTTGTATCAGAGTCGGATGAAGAGAGCCTTTGACCAGAAAGTGCGTCCTCGATGTTTCCAAGTTGGAGATTTAGTGTTGAAAAGGATCCTTCCTCCTCAGACAGATCACAGGGGCAAGTGGACTCCTAACTATGAGGGACCGTATATCGTCACCAAGGTTTTCGATGGTGGGGACTTAATGCTTGCAACGATGGATGGTGAAGACTTCACTTCCCCTGTGAACTCAGACGCAGTTAAAAAATACTTCGCATGAGATAGACCCGCTGGACAGTAAAAAGAACAGTCCAGGCAAAAATGGGCATCCTGACGAACCAAGAAAATGAAAAGGTTCGGGCAAAAGTTAAGGATTAAAAATGAAAAGATCGTACACCCGGTAAGTTGAAAACCTGAAAGGGCAACTTAGGCAAAAATGGATATCCCGGTGGATTGAAAACCCGAAAGGGCGATCTAGGCAAAAGTTAGGGATTTAGCGAATGACTGCGTTCTGAGTTAGTTCTGAATCTCATCTCATGTCGATGACTGGAAACTTTCAAAAGGAAGAAAACAATCTAATCATCTTTTCAGAAGGCTGATCATCTGGAAGATCTTGAAGACGGGCAAGTCATAGCAGAATTGGAACCCAATAAGAAATCCATTTCACATTGCCATTAGATTAATTCTTGTTTTGTGATTACCTCTTTCTAGGGATTGCTTCCTGATGTAAATGCCTATTCAGAGGCCATTCAATCAATAAATCATGTTATTCAATATATCTCTGTTTTCATTTTCATTTTACTGTTTTGTTTGCAAAAATGACGTCCGAATTTTTGATAAAACATTGCATCATGACACATAAGGGCTTTACAGGTATATGCTTAATAAACATTTAAAGTTGTTGTGAATCTTAAGTGCTTTGGATCATCTATCCAGAACAGATACCCTCGGGGCATTTCCTGAGCATGTGTGTCAGACTATACACTCCCCAGCAGAGTTGACAGTACCAGACTGTATCTTCCCAGCAGAAGCAGCTGCTCCTCAGAGTTCGATGTCAGATCGAGGATTTCAATCCCAGTTCGATGATCTCTTTCCTGGAAGCATAACCTCGGTACCGTATCGGTGTTTGCTCTCCCCTGCTGAGTCATCTCTCGTAGATTATGGTTTCCAGAACCACTATCGCTTCCCTCAACAACAGGTTTCCAGCGCCGTTCTCTCCCCAGTCAGAGTCTCGGTATCTCGCCATTGCCAGAACACCGCGCGGCCGGTCATTTCCCCACATAGTTCATTATGTTGTGCATCTCCAACAGTAAAAGCCCTCGAATAGTGTGTGTGGTTTGTGTCATACCCCGATTTTGACCCTGAAATTTTTCCCAGTCAATCACCCGTATGGTCATAAAATTTTGCTTCATGCTCAGATGATGGCCCAAGGTTTGATTGGATTTAAGTTTTGTGTTGTCCTGTGGACGAGTTGGTATATCAGGTACCATAATGTAGTTTTGAATCAGGGGAAAGTTGATTTCAATGTAGTGTTGGATCGGAGGAAAGTTGGTTTTGGGTTGAATGCTTGGAATTTGAGCCATCATGAATATCTGTTAAGGATGAAAGACAAATAATCCCGCTAATAAATAGATAACTCTTGTTGATGTTTTGATCACTCTATTGTATTATGGATTAGAGTGTATTGAATGAATCAATGGCCGACATTATTTATTTCCTTTAAACGGTCAAGTATGTTTTTGAGAATGGATTAGCTTTAGAGAATCTTACTTTTTGAAGGGTACATTTTGCAAGATCACAACATACTTGGAGTGTACATTTGGTAATAATGGAAGTAGCTATTTGTCCACGTGCAGCAGAAGCCAGTTTTCATGTGTCCTCTGTAAGTCAACAACAAGAAATTGATGTTTAGGAAAGGGGCTCAATATTGGCGCTGAATTGTTTGGGAGGAAAGACTCATCACTTATGCCATTCAACGCAATTGTACAGTCTCATTTATGGAGACAGTAGATGATAAGGCTGCTATATCATACACTCCAGTCTGATTTTGAACCAAATTCATCAAAAATTTCCAAACTAGGAACTTAAAGAAAAGTGGAAGCACTCCTTTAAAGTTTCATCGCAAGGAACGACTTCACGTAGTTTCTATAGCTGCTGGAATGGTACACAGCATGGCTCTTACAGAAAATGGTGCATTATTTTGTTGGGTCTCCTCAGATCCTGATCTTAGATGCCAGCAGTTATATGCAATGTGTGGGAGAAATATGGTGAGCATATTAGCTGGAAAGTACTGGACTGCAGCAGCGACAGCTACAGGTGATGTTTACATGTGGGACGGGAAGAAAGGTAAGGATAAGCCGCTTGTTGCAACTCGGATGCCGGGTGTAAAGAAGGCTACTTCAATTTCAGTTGGTGAAACATATTTATTAATTGTGGCTTCCCTGTATCATCCTGTCTACCCTATCGACATGATTGATGATTCTCAGAAGACATTTTATTAATATGGAGTTCAACGAAGACATTTTATTAGTTGGTGAAACACATTTATTAATATGGAGTTCAACGAAGACATTTTATTCGAGGATACCAATTCCCATAATACAATATATACAGTTCAAAATGATAATCTTAGACAGAGATCTACACCCAGCTTAAAAAGTGTCTTTGTGAAAAAGCAGCAGCAGAGTGTCTGCTGGAGCCACGAAATGCCATACAATTGCTTGAGATTGCTGATTCTCTTGGAGCAGATGATTTGAAGAAATGTTGCGAGGACATTGTCGTGCGCAATCTTGATTATATATTTTCAGTTTCAGCACATGCTGTAGCAAGTGCCTCACTAGATATTTTGGCGATCCTCGAAGGGTTGTTAGACCAGAGATCATCCGAGGCATGGAGTTACCGTCGACTCCCTACTCCAACTGCTACACTCCCCGTCATCATTGACAGTGAAGAGGATGATAATGAGATAGAGTGTCAAAAGACCTATGACAAACCCATGAAAATATCTGCACTGAAATTGGAGAAAGCTCAAAGGTCAGGTTCCTTTCTACAGCCCAAGGATGATCCTGATAGTGAAATCTCCAAAGTAGTTCGAGCTATAAGGAAGAAGTTGCGGCAGATCGAGATGCTCGAAACTAAGCAGTCAACATTCAATCATGACAGCATAACAGATGGGCAAACCACAAGACAAAACCTGCAATACATCCAACATAAAAGCAACCAAGTTCAAACTCTTACAATGCAGTAGGTGACAAACCAAAATCTAAACCATGCCACATCAAACTGAATGGCTAACAAGGCTGCAAATCCAGTTGCATACCTGAGTGCAAAACATGGCCCATTTTTAAGACCACACTTACCATGCCGTGACCTGGTAATTTTTGCCTTGCCAAGCGCGACTCTCCTTTGATGGACATAGTCCTGCTTTCACCATCAATCAAATACCACAATCACATGATCAAACATGGCACATACATGGTTAATTTGACAAAACAATGCACATAAATGTTGGCTTTGAACTTACCATGAACCACCACCTGCACAGCCTACGGAGGATGAGGCAAACTTTTCTGAAGAACCAAAGCTGATGAGTGCTTCTTTGGTGAAAGCTGCTAAGCAGTTTGATGCATTGGTTGCATCGCTTCCAATATCCGAGACAGGTGAAGAGGTACAACTTAAGCGGATTGCAGAACTTCAAGCTGAAAATGATGCAATAGGCCAAGAACTTCAGAAGCAATTGGAAGCTGCGGAGAAAGAATTAAATCAAGTTCAAGAGTTGTATAGCCAAGCAACAGATAATTGTTTGAACTTGAAGAAACCGGATATCAGTTAGTTGTTTGCTGGCATAGCTCGGAGAAGAATCACAAATATGAGCTTATCTCATCTCGACTCCAACCATAACCTGCAAAAATTAAACCAATTCACAATGCATCACAAACAAACCTGCAGTGTATCAGTTGTAGCTAAAGCATCAATGCACCATGACCTTGTTTGCCTTGTCACACTATGCCTGCACTCTTGCCATCATCACTAAATGCCAAGACCGTAAGCAAGGTAGGCAACAAAGAAGTGGAATAAAGGGTGCAGCGCTATATGCATCGAGCCGGAGGACATAATTACGAACCATTTTCTGCAAGAAAGACGAGATGGACGAGTCAGAATCATATTACGGCTGCCGAATGAATGCATCTAACAAGTTGCGGTCATGGAGCTAAACCCCACACAAATGAATGCAACGGCATCGAAACCGAAACTGCATTCGTCAGGCCTGCAGCAATATCTTCTGGATAACCGAAAATCACCCTGCAAAAGAAAGATTGGGGTTAACAAGCTGAAGAACTAAAACTGAAATTCATCAGACACCATATGAACTGCAGACCCGCACCTGACCGCATAACCATCATCATGAGCCCCTTCGATACAGCAGCCATTGAATATCAAGCAGGTCTCAAAAGGCCTAATGCAAGACAGTAAGCCATTTGCAGGAAATGTTCAATAAACCACAAAGGACCATGCGTGTTAATTCATTCAGTGGCACACAAAATTGGACACAAATCAAATTGAATGCAACAACTAGTTATTTGAACCATTCAAAAAGAAAGCAAACGTAAGATGAGTGTCCTACAAGCTAAACTAATGGTCATGGAGTTGGTCCAAGATGAGCCATCTATTGCATCAACATGTGTCCTGCAGAGTCCAAGTAATGCAGCAATTATTCAAGACAAGCATTCAGTTCATGATCAAAAGGCAAAAAGAAAAAAGACTTCCAATCCAAACATAATCCTGCAATAGCCCACGCCTCCAAAGCTAGGCCTACAACAAATGATCAAGAGCAATAACCAAGGAGTTAAAACAGTTCAGCAAGGCCAACCAATTTGTTGCAAAAATAACTTGTCCAAGTCAGAATGTGACTTCATGCTGCAACCTCTTGATCTCCTACTGGAAGTCCAAAGAATGACCATTGGAAAGTCTGCTGCAATCCTGGTTCATAACTTTCAAACCTGACCACAAACATCATAAAAAAACAATTCAAACAATATCATGCCAAGTCCAAGAGCCAATGATAGTGCTCTCATTACCCTCACTCAAAAAAACACAATCCTGATGTAACTCCTTTAGACAGATACAAACGGTCCTAACTCCTGTTAACAAAAGCAAACTCATTAACAAGGAGTTTGTCGAAAACAGCTTTTGTTTGGTGTTTATGGTTGGGATTATTGGAACTATCATATGGAGCAACAATCAGACACTACAACTTCGATGTGGAATACATGATCAAAAAAACAGAGTTGTAATCAAACCAATGCTCCATTTAATTCACTGCAGTAAAAAGGATAAAGTAAAACAGCAAGGCAGTTAAATTCCAGAAAAAATCCCAAAACAGAATAGAGACAAAAACAAAGAAGAAGGCACATGCTCAGGTTACCTGTTCCAGATCCAAGTATCAAACGAGATGGACCAAATTCTGAGCATCAAAAAAGTGTTTTGCAGGAACGCCTCTTTTGAACACAAGGGCACCAATTTGAAACCCTAGCTGCAGAAATATAAAAGGAGAAGAGAATCAGGAATTAACAACAGAAAAACTTGGAGGCGGAAAATCTCAAACAAAAACCCTAAAATCCCAAAATCGATTACCTGGATTGGGAGGGCAGCTTCTTCACGCCTTTCACCACCGCCGTGACACTTTGTAAGAATTTCTCCTTTTTCCTTTTATCCTTTTCACTTGCTTGTTAATGGAGATATCGTGAGAGTTGAGAGAGAGTGATTCTTTGAGTTTGAGAGCGTGTGAGGGTTCGTTGATGAGCGACTTTGAGGTAGAAAGTACGCGAGAGAGAGGTTTGAGAGATAGATGCGAGCGATTTTGAGAGCAGAGGGAGATTTCGTTTGAGCGAGTTTGAGAGAGAGAGGGTTGGACGCGTTTGGGAGACGATTGGGTAAGGTTGAGGGATAGCGATTCTGAGAGCAGAGAGAGGTTTCGCCTGAGAGAGTTTTGAGTTTGATGGAGAATTCGTGAGATTGTGAGAGACGGAGACGGAAGTGTCTTCTGTTTTGGTTTCCTTTTTTTTTTTCTCTTTAATTTATTTTTTATACAGAATAAGTTTTAAAAAACATTAAAGGTTTTGCTTAGAATTCCTAGGTTTAGTTAATAATTGTGTTTATGTTTTCAACTTATTCCCCATTGAAAAACCCAACAGCCAGGCGGCTGGGTTTAACCACGGGTAGTCCAACAGTCTTTTTTTTTATTTTAGTTTTTATTCTAATGTTTATTCTATCTTAGTTTATATATCTAAATTAGCATCATAAATAATAACTAACCATGAGTGGTCTGGTGGAGAAGGGTAGTATCATAGTCTTGAGTGGGGTGAGTTCAATACTCATGTATAGCATTTTTTTGGCATTTTATTTCTTTTAGCTATTTTATTTTCTTTTAGCATTTTCATTTCTTTTTATGTTTATGCCTTTATTATACTCATAGTTTCATTTGTTAATAATGCAAATTTGTTTTCTCTTAATTTCACCATTCATTCAAAACCATTTTTAAACTTATAAAATCATATTTTTCTCGATTTAATATCGAGCCCATTTTCACACCCTTGTAAGTCGATTGCTTTTTAAGCATCGCCATCAACCTCACATAGCTTACTCTTGGGCTTTCTTACAATGAGCCGGTTCCTTTGCACTTACACTCATACATTGCATTATTTATTGTTTGGACCCGATTTAATTATTCCAATACTTTGAATCCCCATTCATAACAAATGTATCCCTCTTCCATGAAATATATAATATTTATTCTTTCATTCTTTATTCATCTGTTAATACAAGAATTAAAATGAACATTCGATAACCATTTCAAAACAAGATCAAAACCTCGATCCAACGTCGAGTAATCATTTTTCAAAACCTAACAGAACTAGCACGTATTCATCAACCTTGTAAGTCGATTGCTTTATGCATCGCCATCAACCTTGTAAGTCGATTGCTTTATGCATCGCCATCAACCTTGTAAGTCGATTGCTTCATGCATCGCCATCTACCCTTATCCCTAACACTTCTCCTTGCTCCACTCGTCAACTCTTGTTCCGATCAGGTAACACCCATTAGATAGAACCCTTTGTATGATAACATAGGTAAGATTCCCATATCCTTTTGTATGATGACATAGGTAGGATTCCCATATTCTTTTGTATGATAACATAGGTAGGATTCCCATATCCTTTTGTATGATAACATTAGGTAGATATTCCCATTTGTAAATCCTAAACACCTAAGTACATATTGCATGACAACTCTAGGGCAGAGCTTCCCCATTTCTTTTAGACCTTTCCGAGCGTCTCCGATCTTGTGGCATGTAGTCCGTTCTATTGCAAAGAGGTAACTGCCTAAGACTCGATTTAGCGAGCTGCGACACCTACTGCTAGGACGTGAACACATCGCCCACTCTCCTTTGACACAACTGGTGTCCTCCTTTGTAAGTCCATGTTCAGATGGCAATCCCTATGTAGCCGAACTACGGCAACTCTGATTCTCATGTCCAGATGAGATACGTAGGCACAAGATGCGATGTCTTGCCGAGTTTGACTAACAACTAACAACTAATCCTTGTTTGCTTTCGCCCTTGTTGCGATCCTTTCTCTCGCCCTTGTTGCGATCGAGACCTTCCCTTTCTCTTGCCCTAGTTGCAATCGAGACCCTTTGTTCCCGTAGTTAGCTGAACTACGTTTTTGCTCTGATTCTCATTCCGGATGAGATAGTAGGCATAAGACGCGATGTCTTAGCGAGCACAATTACCCTTAACCCATAGGCAGCCGAGCTACGAAGACTCTGATTCTCATATTCAGATGAGATACGTATGCAGTGGATGCGACATCCGTGCGAGTCATTTCTTTGACCCCTTTCTTTTAGTAAATAGTACATTAGATAAACACACACCCTTTAGACAAGAACAAAAAGAGTGGATCCCGTAGAGTATTACGGATGCGTAGGGGTGCTAATACCTTCCCTTCGCATAATCGATTCCCGAACCCAAGATTTGGTTGCGAGACCTTGTCTTTTCCTTTCCTTTCTCCAGGTTTACTTCGAGCGTTTCCTTTCCCTCCTTTGGGATAAATAACGCACGGTGGCGACTCTTCTGTCATTTCTTTCTCGCCGGTTGTTTTTTCGCACCCCTGTATTTTTCAGGCTGCGACAGCTGGCGACTCTGCTGGGGAACCGGTTTCCCTAAGCGAGTCCCTCCTAGCTTTCGTAGATTTCTTGTTTGTTGGGTGTTTATGCTTTTGTACAGTCGTTTACTTTCCGCATTTACCTGCTTTACCTTATTGCATTCATGTACATATGTTTTCTGTATCTGTGGGTTCTGTGGGTTGACTGTTTGTTGGGTTGGGATTGTTCTATGAGAGATAAGCCCACTACCCAGGCTTGAGTGTACACATAGGTGTTAGAGTGGATAGTCATGAGACTTGCGTGGTATGTTGCTACGTTAAGTCGTTCATGAGACCCACATTCCAGACGAGGTTTCTGTTGGATATATTTTGTCCTATGGGTGTTCCATAACGACATATATTCCTGTAGAAATCGTCGACTCTGGTGACCATTTCCCGAGAACTCAGTCAATGCCTCTCCTCCGAGACGTGATTATGTTAGCTCTGGTGGGCGCATTCTCGCTGATCAATCCGAGGACCCCGAGACTGGGAACTTGCTTTAGGATGTCCTATTGAGGGGAGTCAGTGGAGGTCTTTTATCCCGTAATAATGCCAAACCTTCAGTGGTAAACGTATTATTCTCGACTGAAGGGCTGAAGCTGACAAACTTCTGTTCTTAGAACCTACCAGTGAGGGGCGGGCTAAATTCAGGGAACCTTAACCTCCAACCAACCCGGTTTTCTGAAGCAGAGTTTTGGTCTTGTATTATATTCCTCAGTGGGTTTCTCTTCAGACAGTGCAACCCGACAGATGTTCAAGCAGATACAGCAGTCCTGATCTCCATGTCACTGCATTGCATCACATCATTTTGCATTCATATCACTTAATACATGTTTATCTATTCCCAGGGGTTTACATCTTCTTCTTGATTCCGGTTGGGGGTTTTTCTGGTTCTTCTGAGATGGATATTGGCAGAAAGAGACACGTCGCTTACAAGTTTCCAGTGGTTTGTTTGGAGCCTATTCAACAACTGATGAAGTTAATGGATCCTGATTCTCTAGAAGGATTCCGAAAGGATTACGGTTTGATCCTAAGTTTCGTCACGATTCTTTCCAAGGATCAACATGATGCTCTATTCACACTGCTGCAGTTCTATGACCCTCCATTGAGGTGTTTCACATTCCCGGATTATATTTTGGTCCCTACCTTGGAGGAGATTGCCAGTTTTCTCAGAGTTCCCATCAAGTCACAGTTGTTGTTCTACAGTTCTGAGTTTCTGCCCGATCTCAGCATGGTTGCTTCGGCCACATGTTTGGGAAAATCAATCTTGAAGGCTAATATGTGTCAGAAGGGAGGAGTCAGTGGTTTTCATTTGAGTTTCTTGCTAGGGGAAGCAAAGAAGAAGCTTGAAGATGGTGACCAGAGGGGTTTTAATGCTGTGTTGGCTCTTTGTGTATATGGGGTTGTCCTGTTCCCTAATGTTGCCAAATTTGTGGACATGGATGCAATACGCCTTTTTGTGTTGGGTAATCTAGTGCCGACCTTATTGGGAGATTTCTTTCATTCGGTGCTTCACAGGAATGAGAATAGAAAAGGAGGATTGTTGAATTGTTGTGCGCATTTGTTTTATAAGTGGTTCAGTTCTCACCTACCCAAGTCAGGAGCGTTCGTTGATGTCGAGGACTCGTTGAGTTGGTCGAAGAGATTGATGGGGTTGAGAGCTGAAGATATTTCTTGGTGGTCTGACCGGAGCTTGCTTCGGGCGGATATTATTCACAGTTGTGGGAACTTCCCAAATATACCGTTGGTAGGAAGAAGAGGAGGAATCAACTATAATCCTTCTCTAGCAGTCAGACAGTTTGGATATGCTTTAAGAACTCCGCCTTTGGAAAAGGATGTGGAAGAATCTCCGTTTTTCCATTCTTCGCCTGATTTGACTG
Source organism: Lathyrus oleraceus (assembly GCF_024323335.1). NCBI lineage: Eukaryota > Viridiplantae > Streptophyta > Magnoliopsida > Fabales > Fabaceae > Lathyrus > Lathyrus oleraceus. The sequence continues at coordinate 156,328,658 of NC_066581.1, forward strand.
TATCCCGTAAGGCAGCTGAAGCCTGGCTCAAGGTGATCAAGAGAGGAAGAACTGTGCTTGGAAAAGGAGATTGTAGAACTTACCCTCAGTATGGAGAGTGGCTTCAAGGAAGAGTCGAAGAGTTGGGTCTGCCGTTTCCTATAGAAGAACCTTTGTATCCACCGACTCCTGCGCGGTCAACAATGGTGAGCCGAGAGGAGTATGACAAATTGAAGAAAGCCATGGAGGATCTTCAAATTGAAAACTCGAAGTTAAGTGTGAAGTTGCAAGACTATATGCATCAATTCCATGAGGCAGAATATCAGAAGGGGGAAGCCGTCAGATTGCAATTACATATACCTAACCTCTTGATTTTATCAAAGATCTCACTTGTTTAATTCATGCTTTCTTCCTCCGCTCGTATTTTAATACGTATAGTGTAGTCTAACATATTTCGCCCCATGTGGGAAACTTGGCGTAAATTACCGTGGCACATGGCCTCATGTAGACCAATGAACAAACTACTGCTAGAATAGTACAATTTTATTTGCAGTTTGATAGATATATGTCATAGAATGATATCTAGGTGGAGCCAACTATCTGCTAAGACTAACACATCTTTATTTCCATAGTCCATCACCGAGCAGAAGTCAAACAAAGGTGTGGGGAGTCCATAGAAAAATACTATTTCAACAATTTACCAAATAGTAACATGACCACATTCTATTCAGGAACTGAATGTGTCTCTATACACTTCTATTGTGAACTCTAATAATATAAAAGATACTTTTACCTAAGTTTAAAACAGTAATATCTCACTAGTGTTAAAGGATACTATACAACCTTTTATCATTCCATATGGTTTATCCAACCTTAACATGAATTGCAGGATAGTTGAGTTGTTGTTTTATCTCATACGCAGCCACATAATATAACCTCAACGACCCCAAGAAATTGCTTGATAAGAACTCTAATTAAGGAAAGCTAAGTTAGAGCTTACACTTGGTTTTAGCTGATGACCTAGCAAAAGCCTTGAATTCTCGGTTCTTCTTTCTTAATAAAATGAAATACCAAATCAATCAAGGACCGGGGGGCCGATATATTAGTTTATAAACTAGTAGTGAAGTATATATAATTTATTTTTTAAAAGAAAAATTATACATTATTTTTTATCTTTTATGATATTTAATTTTTTTTAAAGTATTTAATAATTTTCTTAATTTTTTATGAATTTAATTGAAAAACACTGACATATTAAAAGGATTTTACAGCGTCAGTTAATCTTAGACGTTGGAAATAAGTTTGACTTTTATTTTAAAAACCTATAAAGTAATACAATCGACAATGTAAATCTTTTTACACTGATAGTGCATAACAATTAATTCCATTTTTTATTTGTGTAATTTTCTCAATTTTATTATTAACAAAATTATATATTTATCTCTATATATAAATAATTAATATAGTATGAATAATTATTTGTGATATTTAGTGATGATATCTTAATGTTAAAATAAAAATATATAAAATAAAAAATTATTTTTAAAAGTTTTACTAATTTTTTTTTTGAAATTAAGCACAACCAATTTAATTATAATTTAATTTTAAAATACACTTTCAAAAAATTTATATATATATATATATATATATATATATATATATATATATATATATATATATATATATATATATATATATATATATATATATATATAATGGTAATTAAAAAATTTAAAACATTGTGGGGGCACATACCCCCACTCTCATACACTTACATCCGTCTCTGTCAATCACCAACTTGATGGTGTTATTTATCAATTAGTTACATGACTGCATATCAGTAATTTTTATTTTGTTATTATATTGATCTTGTCTTTAAAATCATGTTTAACTACTATTTTATGCATAAGATTATGATCGAATACCGACTCTGATAATAGAAGATCCTTGATAATTATATCTATAAGGGGTAAGCATGAACTCCATTATTCGGTGGGCTTAATTAGATAATCAATCAATCAAATAAGTTCAGAAAAGTATATCCAAAACATTCATTTAAAGTGAAAAGTGACAAACTAATTGCAGATAAGATATTTATTCAAACATTAACCTTCATAACAACGTAGATAACTAACACAAATAGAACAAGGTGTTTGAACTTTGAATGCTCAATTTATGTCCGCATGAATGCGAACTAGAAGTAATATTGAAGCATACACATAATAACTTTTGATTTATGAATAGGAAAAGGAGGAGAAGAATAACTTATCTCTTTACTGCATTGCACTGAATAGTCGACAATGTTATTCGGTATGCGAGTCAAGTCACCCCTCTATCTTGAGAGTAGGCAACGTCCTGGGTTGATGTCACCTCCTTAACCGCACATGCCTTGTAAGACATGGCTTCCAGAAATAATTCCATCGAATAATAAGTTTCCAGTTCATCATTGTCGGCACAAAGTATGTGGATCTAGTACCCAGCAATAGGATTTCGCTAGGGTATAACCCTTCAGTCCCATAGGATCACAAAACCAGTCAGTTCCTTTTGATCCGAGACTGGTTTCCAAAACTCTATAAGTTTCGATCCTTCTCAAGGTGGCGATGAGTATTTGATATGTGCATTTATTCAATGAAGTACTCTTCTTTGGTTTTGACACCGAAGCGACATAGTTTGGCTTCACTATTTGGTAATAAATAATGGCGATGACCCAACCCAAAATAAGATTTAGCGATTTTATGGCGGGTGACGTCACAGAGAGTTTTATCGACCATCTCTACTAGGAAGATCGAAAGGATATAGGTAAGGGAATTGTGTGGCCCATGAGAGTTTTACTGGAGCCCCACAGTGGGTGTCAAATGTTCTTGCTAAATATTATTTGGAGAAACCTCCCTGAAGCTATCTAGGTGAGGTCACAATTTTCATGTCTGGCAGAAGGTATGTTAGGAAGGATTCATGGCCAACATTGTTGGTGGTCCAAAGTTTTCATGTGTCTCTCCTTTTTATGTTATTCATTGATCAATGCCTCTCTTCTTTTTTGTCTCAAGACCTATTTATCTGCGAACCTTCCCCCCTCTTGGATATTGAAGGGGCATGCTTTCATTGGATTTAGTAGCCATTAGTAATATGTAATCGATTCATTATTAAGTGTTCTATAACGGTTTCGGAAATTGAGTTTTTCCAGGAATGTTATAACGATTCCGACTTGGCCCGTTCCCTTCAAAGCCCGGTCAGTTGAGTCTGGGATAAATATGAAACTCGCTGCTCGACCTCATAATAATTCTCCGGCCTCATAAAATTACCAGGATGTATAGTAGTATATAAGAATATTTCATTCATGTTGTAGCGGTGTATTCGTCGCTATATGATCTATTGGTTAAATCATAAGCTAAGAGATACATTCAATTTCGAGTCGCCACCGCACTTTTATTTATCCCAAGGACTGGCTAAAAAGCGAACAAAAGCCTAAGAAGTTTTACACGTAGAAAACTAATAAAAAGATCAGAGAGTCTGGGTAAGGGGTAAATTACGCAATGGGAAGGTGTTAGGCACCCACTACGTCCTAGGTACTCCTAGGGAGCCCTTTTCACACTTGTTATGCTAAATTGTTATTTGTTATGACATAAATATTGTGCAAACATGATTGGGATGATGAGAAAAGAATATACAAGTTTTATTATTATTGGGTTATTGGGTTCGAACGGATGAACCCGTTGCCTACGTACCTTCCATCAAAGGTAAGGATCAGAACGCCATAGTTCGGCTAAAAGATTTCCAAAAGTGGGTTAGGTTCAATTTTAAACACAAACCCTAGGTCTTACGTTATCCACGGGAGAAAACTCAACCTTATACAAACAACAACGTCCACCATGTGAGAACAGCTTCAATTGGCCAGAGAGGGGTTAACCCTATAATAGGCAAGGAAGGCTTACAATTCAATCACTAAAGACAGCAGGTGAGATTAACATCAACCACTAAGATAAATCGAACCTATAGCTCATGTATGAAAAGATTAATGGACAAAGCCAAAACAAGTGAATGAGTGGAGTTACTGATTATGATTATGAAAATGAAGTCAAAATATGATTAAGATCAATTCAAATAAGTATTATGAAATGAAGTTTGGAAAAAGGTCAAGGACTTGAGTCCAGGTTTTTAGTTAGAAAAACATGAAGATGTTTGCACAACACTTATGTCAAAATTTAAAAGGTATAGTGTGAAAAGGTTCTAAGACGTAATGAATGATGAATGGATGAGGGATGGATAGTAAAACTTCTTAGAAGGTTCACTTCTTGAAATCATATAGCAGATGATTCAAGTGTGTCCTTTGGAATAGCAGTTAATAATAACAAACAAACAAAGCAAAGGCGGATATCGGATGCCAATCAATGGTCTTATACCAATCTCCTAAAACAAAACGGGATATCAGAAGCCACTCAATGGTCTTACACTAATCTCCACAGGAAAAGAAACAAAAGCGGATACCGGATACCAACAAATGGATTTACACCAGTCTCCTAAAATAGAACAGGATATCAGATGCCACTCAATGGACTTACACCGATCTCCTCAAAAGAAAAACAGAGATGAGAAATATGGAAATCAACTGCCAATTTATCTGGACTTAGGTTAACTCCACAGCATGCTCACAGGAAATCCAATGCCACATCACAGGGACTTACAATGGATCCTCACATACAAGAACAAAAGCAACAACATGATCACAGGTATGCAAATGCCAACTTACAGGGACTTATAATTGCAACCTCTCACACAAACAGATGAAACAAACTATGATCACAGGAAAGCAGATGCCAACTTACAGGGACTTACAACTGTAACCTCACATACAAATCAAACAGATCAAATTATGATCACAGGATAACAGATGCCAACTTACAGGGACTTATGACTGTATCCTCACATGCACACAGATAAACAGAAGATATGAGTGACCAATGAGGTCTTACACTCTATCCTTCCATGTCATAGGAGCAAATGCCAAAGCAATGGACTTACAATTGTCCTCAATGGGTAAACAACCAAAGATAGCATCACAAAACAAATGAGATGATCATGCATTAATGGCAATTGATGATGATGATAAATGCATAGCATACAAGCAAACAAGTGCACATGAAGCAATCAATCAATCAATGAATATCAAACAGCACACTCTATAGCCAAACAGTGGGGGGCTCACACAAGAGGGTTTGACTTTAAAAGTCCACTGTAATGGGTAAAAGGTCGCTCTTAACCTGGCCATTGAGGGGCTCAGGTGAAGCAGATGAAAAGGAGATGAGGGGTGTGCCTCATTGCTTCTATCTCAGATCAGAGAGAGCATCAAAGAAAGTGTGGGAGTTCAGAAAGTAGGAACTCTCTCCACATTATTGACTCGATTGGATCTTGGGTATTTATCTCATTGCTTCAACCATGTAATGGGAGCAAGAGAGGACACACTGAATAGTGGGGGATAGATTGCTTATCCCTACCTTCCACCAATTGCCTTACTTGAAGGACTTTTCCTGCTTAGGACAATTATAAACAAACACAGGCATTGCCTCTTAAGGAGGACTTCAGACAGTTTGCCCGGTCAAATAACAGACCGGGTCTCCAGACTACATGAAGAAGAAGTAATTATACCTCAAAGCAAATGCTATAAAGCAAAGCAAGCAAGTAAGTTCAAAGAACTTAGGCAACTAAAGCACCTGAAAAAAGTCAAACTCATTAGTAAACAAGTCAACAATCAAAAGCAAAAGAAAATGAACCAATAGTCACACAGAAGGACCAATTGTGCAAGGCACAAAGACTCAAGCATATGAGTCACCTACAAAACAAATGTTAGCACATGATAAACAAACCAACTCAATCAAAATTGAAAGGTCTTTGGGGCATTGGTGCTCAACCTGAAACAAACAGCTCAATTGTAAGCTCAGAAGACCACTAGGACTAGCCTAGGGTCAAAAATGAAAGAAAAAGGCCAAGGCAGCAAGCAATGTTCAATCAAAGTCAAATTCAATCATGTAGGAAGGTAAACACAATTGGATTCAAACTTATATCATGCATCCAGGTCATTTCATATGCAAAAGAATGCAAAGCATAGCAAAGGAAGCATGCAAAAGTCAACAGCAAAGACTTCATCCAAAAGTCAACTCAAACAAACCCAAAAATTATGAAATAAATCACACTCAATCCTAACATCTAACATGGTATACATGTCAAATTTCATGGCATTTGGATGAGAGGAAGGCAGTCAATGAAATTCATGAAGTCAAACCAAGTTCAAGCAAGCATGGTGAAAGTCAACAAGCATGGGTCAACTTCAAAAAATCATATCAATTTGAAAACAGAAGAGAAATGAGTGAGATTAACACCAATGCAAAGCTTGAGATGTCTAATTATCACATATGAAATTTCATGATCATACAATAAGATTTGAGAATTTCACAAAGGATTTGGCAAGGCATAGCACAAAAAGTCAACAAATGACCAAGTATGGAAGAAAATTCACAATTAAATGGAAAACAGCATGATTAATTCCAAGAAAATTCATACATCAATTAGACATACAAGGGATCATTCATGCAAAATTTCAATTGATTTGGATAAGGGGAAGCATGTGAACAAAAATCATACATTTGCAAATCATTGGTGTGACACAAATTGTCACACCCTAATTCAAAAATTCATATCTATCAAACCACAAATGGGAAATCCACAAACTTTATATGGAAATGAAGATCAATGTGTCTAGTTTTACCACAAAAAATTTCAAAGGCAATGGATGCAATATGACAATTTCACAAAGAGAATGGCACAATGTATCATTTTGGCATACATGTCAAGAAAATATTTATCAATTAAAATCCAGCCAATGGAAAATTAATTAAAATTCACCATAAAATAGTAGACATCTTTGTGATCATTATGCAAGAAATTTCATAATTTTTGGAATTAAAATGAAAGAGCAAATAATTGTGGAAGTTTGTGTAACAATTGGAGCAAACATGAACAAAATGCATGGCAAACAAGGTCAACAATGGCATTCTAGTAATTCTGCAGTCACTAATCAAAACTGCAGCGTTTTGGGCAAGGCAATTGAAATGTTTTCATTGGCTGTTGCCCAATGAAATAGTAAATTGGCCAATGAGCTTCAAAGCTCTGAGTTTCTAAAACCCTAAGGGTTTCTAACACAGCAAGGCTCATGCATCATGTTATCATGTTCAAAAAACAACAACATTAAAATCAAACCAAGCAAAAAAGACCAACAGCAAGGCAAAGGCATAGTAAGGTAACAACAGTGACAACAGAATTCGACCAACAACAACAGCATGAGCACAATGATGGACAAAACAGTTGGTTTAGACAACAGCAGCATGGCTAACATGATTTACATGGATTTCTAAGCTATACTCTCAAGGTTTCGAAAACAGCAGCAGGCTTTAACAGCATTGGTATTCATCATCATGTTTCATCATCAATTAAAACCAACAGCAACATGTAGCAATGGTGTTCATCATCATCATTCAAACAACAAACCAAAACAAATGACAGCATGGTATACATCATCATCATGTTTCAAAACAATAGCACATAACAGCATAGCAGGCACACATTCATGTCTCAAAATTGCAGCAGAATTTTATGAACATCAACATCATCATCACAGCAGCATGGTATAGCAGCAACAGCAACATGGTTCATCAACATGCCAAAATTCGAGCAAAACACATAATGGCAAGGCAAGCAGCATGATACCATCATCATTCAAACAGCAGACCAAACAAAACAAATAACAGCAAGGTATTTATTCTTGTAACATCATAACACAACCAAGTAGAACATGATCCAAGTGCATTTCTGGGCAAGTTTAGGGTTCAACTCAGCAGCATTGGTTTTAGCATCATTCAATATTTATCATCAAGCCAAATTCATCATTATACAAATATCATGGCATCACACTCATAAGGTTCATGCAATATGCAACAATAACAGCCAGCATTGACATATTCATCATCATCGTGTTCATCAAAACAATAGCAGGCAACAACATATAGCACCATCAAATGGATTTTCTCATGGCAAGTTCAAAACATCAACAGGATTGTAGTAGCATGGCTCTATGATTTGAGAAACAACAGCATTCATCACCTTATCACAACAGCAATGACCAACAGCATAAACAACAATAACAGGTCACAGCATGAAAAAAAATATTGGACAGTTTGAGGTTTAGCAATAGCAGCAGGGTGTTTATCATTGTCATATAATCATCAAACCAAGTTCATCACCAAAATTTTCTCAACCAAAAGTCAAGAGGCATGGCAGAGAGGTATTTCATACAAGTTCAAAACAGTAGCAGTATTCATTCACCATTCAAAGTTCATCATCATCATGTTCATTCGACCAAACTATAGCAAAACAAACAACTGCATATAGCAGTATAGCATAGCACAGTAGGTTCATGTGATCAAGAACAAACAACAGCAATCAACAAGAGTCTGGAAAAGGATTGAGGTTTATGCGTTTGGTGGCAGCAGTTGGGTATCATCATCATGTAATTATCCAAACAACAGCACATAGCAGCATGGTAGTAATATTCATCATCAAAATGCAGTATTAACCATCAACAACAAACATGAACCATGGAAAGTTTGGGCATATTAAAACAGCAAATCAGCAGCAGGGCTTAATCAAGAACAGCATTCATCATCATCATGCAAAAATCATCAAGAATCAAAGTGCCCAAAAAAAGAATCCAATCATGCCAAACAGCATCATTAAGCCTCCAGCAACAAGAATATGGTATGCAATTTCATTAACTCATCATGTCCAAACCAAATCGAAGAAAAATGCATTTACACATGAAAATGAAAGTTCAGATTTGACACGATATAGTCCACCATTTCAAGCAAACTAACATCCATTAAAATCAGCAGCAAATGAACTATTTAAAGCATATCATGGCATAGCAAATAATGAAGGTCGAAACCTTACTTGTTTTTGAAGAAAAGTGAGCTACAGTGATGTTTTTGATGATCTTCTTTGATACAGATGCCCTTTAAGCTCTACAATGATGGGATATTGAAGTGGTGAGCTCAGCCCAGCCTGGAACTCTTCAAATCTATTTCTGCCATTGTCATAGCTTGAGGAAGAACAGAACTTGAGACTGTGGTACAGGTGAGGTTTTCTGGCTCAATAGGGTTCACAAAGGTGACTAGAGCTTGAGGGAAGCAAAGTGGATTGGGGCCTTTGAAGATTTGAGCAGAAAAATGTCAATTGCCAAAAATGCAAGAAGAGAGAATGAATGTGTTTTTTCGTGGAGGCTGCAGTCTAGGGTTCCACAAATGTCAGAAAAAATGCATTTATATTGTCTGTTTAAAGTTGGTTTAGAGAATGATAATCTTGCTTAACTTAAAATGTGGTTTTTGCCTTTTTGCTAAATGTGTACCAGTGGAGATTGGAGGGTGTGTTTGCTGCGAATTGGGCCTCAAATAGGCTGGAAACAGACTGCAATTTTGCTGTTTTTGGTTATACATGGAAGGCTGTACCTTGCTTTGTTCTTATGCTCCAATTTGCAAAAATAACAACTTGTGCAACTTTGGTCAAAATGAGGTGTAAAGGTGGTATGATGATGGTTTATGGCTTGGAACAAATCACAAATATTGTATGGAACATTTCCCAATTGACCAAATCAAGAAAAAGCCAAAAACTCAAAAAGTCAAAGTTTGGTCAAACTTTGAATTTAAATGCAAAAGGTCCAAAAATGCCATTTTGATTGGCAAGGTTTTAGGTCATGAAATTTATATTTTTGGAAAGAGGATGAAAAATGTGGTTTGTAGGAAAAAACCCCACCAAATTTGGCCTTATGGTTTGAGAGATATGGCTTGTTGAAGTTCAAAATTTGGTAAAAATGATTTGATCATATCTTGACAACCACACATGGGATTTTGATGTTCTTGGACTTTTTGAAAATGGGAGAACAAGATCTTCAACTTTCATGTTGGGCAAAAATTCATTTGAAGCTTGTATCATGATGTAAGTTTAAGATCAAGAAGTTTCCATTTTTGGCAGTTGAAATTACAGGTCCACTTTCTATTTCTGGAAAATTTCTGATTGACTTGATTTTCTTCCATGATGGGGTTGAACATGATATATGAGACTTATACAAGCATGAATGAACTCCTTCAGATCAATTCTAACCATCAAATCTCTGATTAAAACAACTGTTGACCAAGTTTGACTTTCTGTTGACTTTTTCTAGGGTTTTGGACTGATTGAACTACTTCTGATGATTTCCAAACCCTGATTCTTTGAGAACTTGTCTTCAAATGATGTTTCAAGATGTATGAACCTTTGATTATTGACCATGATGCCCAAATTCTGCAAGAATGGCCATCATCCATTGCTTTGACTGATCAATGACTGAGTTTGACCTAATTGCTGATGATTGCTTCAACTGCAAGCAACAAGGTTAAACAGACAATATTTTTGTACTTTTTGGTTAATAAACATGTGAAAGGCAAGGATATACAAATGCAAAGTATGCTTGGTGATCAAGAAACAAACCCACAAGGCAATCTATCCACTAAGAGGAAAGCAAAGGCATGCAATGATCCTTGAGGTTATGATATGAATGATATGGGCCATGAGGGATCTTAGGGCCCAAAATTGGGGTCTTACAGATGCCCCTATTTAAGGTCATTCTAGCCGGAGAAGTGAAGTTTAGAAATCTTCATCTCGACGCGGTAGAATGGACTTAAATAACAGTAATGAGACAAATTTTGGTCCCTAAGAGACCTCATGATGCAAATGTATGCATGCAAAAGACACAAATTCTGTGGGGAATATGATTCACACAGAAGAAAAGACGATCCATCGGAGCAATACACTCACCAGGAACGGAGACTCTAATAAGACTCTATGGGGATAATAAAAGAAAAGGAAATGCGTGAACAAAACACGACTCCAAACTGGGGAAGATAAAACTGACATAACGTGAACAAGACACGACTCTGATTAGGAAAACAGAAAACAGACAGGAGAACTCACTGGGGAGTGAAGAACTCACACTGGAAAAAGAATTCCAAAGGAAAATAAATCCATTGGAGAGACACAAGCTGACTCCTGGGGGAGGAGCAAAAGGAAAGGTTCCACTGGGGAAGCAACAAAGAAATGAGATGTTACCAAGCATACGGGTAACAAACTCAGGAAAAATCTGACTCCACAGGGGGACCGAGGTCATAATAGGGAGCAGAAAGGAGGGAACACCAAGGATACCGGTTACTGGGTATATAATAGGTGACCGACCAAAGCGTGAATTGGATTTCACTTCCAAAACACTCATCATCCTGAAGAGAGCTAGAAAAGCAAACTTGTTTATAGGATGGACATTCAATTCCACAAGGAAAATGAATCTTATTCTGAGGGGAAAACAATCAAAAGATTGACTCAAGAGTGAACGAGATATAATATCCATTACCGTCAGAACGTGGATAGAATACTCAGATGAGACATATTATTCATTACCGGCAGACCGTGAATAACATACTCGAAAGGAAAATTATCCTGAACCGGTTACTGGGTTGTTTATAGGATAAAATCCGAAGACGTGAATTGGTTTCCACTTCCAAAACACTCATCATCCGAAAGGAGGGCTTGAAAAAAGCAAAACAACTTACAGGATGGACATTCGAATCCACCACGGGAAAACGAATCTTACTCAACTGGGGACACAAACCCAAAGAGTGCATGAGATATAATATCCATTACCGGCAGACCGTGGATAAGATACTCGCATGAGATATATTATCTATTACCGTCAGAACGTAGATAATAAACTCGCATGGTAAGAAATACCAGAGATACCGGTTACTGAGTATATAATAGGTGATCTACCGAAAATGTGAATTGGTTTTCACTTCCAAAACACTCATCATCCGAAACACAAACTGGTTAAAGGATGGACATTCGATTCTACAAAGAATACGAATCTTGCTCAGTTGGGGAAAATCAACAAAGGATTCCAACTAAAGAGCGCATGAGATATATTATTCATTACCGGCGGACCGTGAATAATACACTCGAGAGGAAAAGACACCAGAGATACCGGTTACTGGGTATATAATAGGTGACTAACCAAAAAGAGAGAGACAATCGATACCAAGCATACGGGTAAACGAAAGACAACTCGAAGGGATAAATTGCAAGCATCCGGCAATTATCCAACAACAAGAAAATATTCGACTCCACAAAAGGAAATAACGAATCTTACTCGACTGGGGAAACACAAAAGGCTTCGGCTGACGAGTGCATGAGATATACTATTCATTACCGGCAGACCGTGAATAATACACTCGAGAGGAAAAGACACCAGAGATACCGGTTACTGGGTATATAATAGGTGACTAACCAAAAAGAGAGAGACAATCGATACCAAGCATACGGGTAAACGAAAGACAACTCGAAGGGATAAATTGCAAGCATCCGGCAATTATCCAACAACAAGAAAATATTCGACTCCACAAAAGGAAATAACGAATCTTACTCGACTGGGGAAACACAAAAGGCTTCGGCTGACGAGTGCATGAGATATACTATTCATTACCGGCAGACCGTGAATAATATACTCGCATGGAAGATTATCCACAACCGGTTACTGGGTTTATAAAGGATAAATCAACCGAACAGAAAGGCATCGGGATACCAAATTAGGTATATAATGATAACCAACCAAAAAAGGAGCAACAGACATTACCAACAAAAGGGTAAATGAAAGGCAAACTGCTGAGGATAAATTGCAAGCATCCGGCAATTATCGACAGAAGACTAGCTGGGGATGCACTGGTAAACAACCAGTGATCCGGGGAACAAATCACTAGCATACGGTGAAAAGACCCACTGGGGATAAAATTGCTAGCATACGGCAATTATCCACAAAACTTGCTGGGGATATAAGTGCTGATCTGAGCAACTTACACAAGCAAAGGAAAATCATCATCAATATATTGAATGAAGATAACCACAAAATTAGGGTTTACATCTACCGAATACGGGGTAGAAGACCAACAACTCCACGTGGGGATAGAACAAATCACAAATCCGCACGGGAAACCAAAATAGGGTTGATAACAAACCACAAACTGCATGAGAGCAGGAAAGATAGGATTTACAACTACCGGGTATGAGGTAGAAAACCAAAAACTCTGGCCGGAGAATGAAAGGTGTATAACCACAAATTCTGTTAAGAAAGCCAGGAAAAGATAGGACTTACAACTACCGGTTACTGGGTAGAGGCCCAAAAACATTCCGCTGGGGAACAACCCACTGGGAAACACAAGATATCTGACAAATAGTCAATTCGGAATAATTCGAAAAGACGGACTGAATAAAGACACGTCCTAATGAGGATATAACTCAAATAGGAAAATCCATCCCAATATATGTGTTGGGAGGAAACGGAAGAAACCGTCATCCACGAGGGTATATCTCAGTGGGGAACTGCAGAAGGAAAGACAGACTCATTTTCTGCTTATGGGGTTGACTCTATATGGAGAGATTTTTAAACACCCGACATCTGCTTGGAGAGATCTGTAAAGAGATCTATATCACCATAGCAGGAGACACGACAAACAAAAGATATATGGCAAGAAATGCAACATGAATATCTGAATGTTTATGAATATGCATGAATATGCGTGATTGATGTTTGATGAATGCTGACAAAACAGACAATTCTAACACAAACAGGTTCAGGAACCGGACGTCCGGTATTATACTTCCAGGGGAAAAACCGGCGGGAGAGCCAATCTGCGGAGATCTACGTGCTGAAAAGCAAAGATCTGCGGGTACTGCTGAAGAAACAAAGAATCAGAAATATCAGGAAACAACCCAATCAGGGTACAGAAAGTCACAACGGGCAAGACAGCCTCCAAGACGAATCTGTAGGGGAACAAGAGAAGTCCCAAAGTATCTGCAGGGGATCCCAGTGTTAACTGAGAAACAAAAAAAGTGCATGAACACGAACTGCTGTAGAAGCAACTCCACACAACTCCGCTGGGGGACAACCCACTGAGGGAGAATGATAACATCCAGATAGAATCTTACTGCATAAGCAACTCTATTGGGGAAAAATGTCGGCTACTCTCTTGGGGAACAACCCACTGAGGGAGGACAGATCAAACAGATAGATTCTGCAATAAACCACTCCGCTTGGGGAGAATATACATAGCAAACTGATCACAACAAGTAGATTCTGCAATAAACCACTCTAACGGGGATTACAAACAGTCAGGAAATCAAATCCGTTCACTGGAGGCAAAAGCCATCATCCGACCGTACGGGGATTGAAGGAGCAATCAACAGGCGAAACTGCCACAACAAACAACTGCAGACTAAGCTGAGGAAAAGATGGTTGCAATACTGGGATGTCAACCCAAATCAAAACCGCTCAGGAAAATAAATCCTGCTCTGCTGGAGAGACATAAGCACTCTGATGGAGAGATAGCAACAATTCCGCAGACGACTTCGCCGGGGAAAAGGTAAAGTACCGGGTATCAAACCACTGACTTACCAAGTCTTCAAAAGAAAACAAACGTGCTGAGGAAACAGACAAATCCTACTGGCACACTGCACGGGGAAAAGCGGTAACAACTCCACTTGCAACCCTGGTGGGGATATTAATAACAGCTCTACTCGCAACTCCGAGGGGAGTACCAATCAATCAGTTACACTCATGACTGTGCTGAGGAGGCAAATAAAGTCTGGGGCACGACCCACTGGCGAAAAGTGACGGGGCACCAAGATGACAAACCATCAACCGCCGAAACTTCTATAGGAAACACCCATGCTAGGGGGAAAACTGCTGCTGGAGAAACGAAGTCTTCCACAACAAATCACTTGCGACTGTACTGGGGAACAGCCCCAACAACAACTCTGCTTTGAGGAACAACCTCAACAAAGATTTGGAGAAGGAAGATACCACCAAACCAGGGATATGAACAAGTGTCTTACCTGTTGAGAATCATGCCACCCTCGGGAGAGCACTGAGATATTCTTGAGTATCCTTTCAATATTGTGAATGTTCACTTTGTTTAAAACAAAAATTTTGAAAAATTGATTTGTTTAAAACAATGACATTTTATCAATTTAAAACATGCAAAACATTTGTTGAATTGAAACAAATAAGAGTGCAAATAATTGGATAAAAAGCTCAAATTGATTTAATGGAATGGTAGTCTGCAAATGGCAAGACTCCATAGATCTGTACAAATTTGAAATCAGTGATATATATTGGAAGAGGGCTACATTGAACATAATGATCCTTTCTCTACCAATTTGAATCTCGATGTATCCGAAGCTTCGGTTGACGACGAATCGAGAATCTTCTGACGAAATGACGACTGATGAACCAGAAAGTCTTGTCAGGATGCAGTTACTTGCCAAATCCCTAACTTTTGCCTAGATTGCCCCAGAGTGAGGTACTCAATCTAGCGGGATGCAAATATATCTCTTTTTTCAAGTCTCTAATTTTTGCCTGAATTACCCTTGCGGGTTCTCCACCGAGACGCTCATTTTTGCCTAAGCCGCCCTTTCGGGTTTTCAACTTAGCGAGCTATTCTGTTTTTTTCATTTCATTTTTTTTCATTTGCATATACCTTTTTTTTTATTAGGCAAAGTATCTCTTAACTGCATCTGAATTCACAGGACGAGTGAAATCCTCCCCATCCATTGTTGTGAGCATCAAAGCTCCGCCTGAAAAGGCTCTCTTAACAACATATGGACCCTCGTAGTTTGGAGTCCACTTGCCCCTGGAATCGGGCGCGAAAGACAAAACTTTCTTGAGCACAAGGTCACCTTCTCGGAATACACGAGGCTTAACCTTCTTGTCGAATGCTTTCTTCATTCTCTGTTGATACAACTGACCATGGCACATGGCAGTTAATCTCTTCTCTTCAATCAAATTCAACTGGTCATAACGACTCTGAATCCATTCAGCATCAGTCAACTTGGCTTCCATCAAGACTCGCATTGATGGGATCTCCACCTCTACTGGGAGAACGGCTTCCATGCCATAAACAAGAGAGAAAGGGGTTGCCCCTGTTGAAGTGCGTACAGACGTACGGTATCCATGCAAAGCAAATGGCAGCATCTCATGCCAATCTTTGTACGTGACAGTCATCTTCTGGATGATCCTCTTGATATTTTTGTTAGCAGCTTCAACAGCCCCATTCATCTTAGGTCTGTAAGGAGAGGAATTGTGGTGTGCAATCTTGAATTCAGCGCACAACTCATCCATCATCTTGTTATTCAGATTGGATCCATTATCAGTAATGATCCTTTCTGGCACACCATAACGGCAAATCAACTGGTTCTTGATAAACTTCACAACCACTTGCCTGGTTACATTCGCGTACGAAGCGGCTTCAACCCATTTGGTGAAGTAATCAATGGCTACGAGAATAAACCGATGTCCATTGGACGCTTTCGGTTCAATCATACCGATCATGTCGATTCCCCACATAGAGAACGGCCATGGTGATGAAATCACATTCAGGAGTGTCGGAGGAATATGAATCTTATCCGCATAAATTTGACACTTGTGACATTTCTTCACATACTTGCAACAGTCAGACTCCATTGTCAACCAATAGTAGCCTGCTCTCAACATCTTCTTAGCCATGGCATGTCCATTGGAATGAGTACCAAATGAACCCTCATGGACCTCAGTCATCAATAGGTTTGCTTCGTGTCTATCCACGCATCTGAGCAAAACCATATCAAAATTCCTCTTGTACAGCACTTCACCACTGAGGTAGAAACTGCCTGACAACCTTCTCAAAGTTTTCCTATCTTTCACAGATGCCCCAGGCGGGTAGACCTGGTTCTGGAGGAAATTCTTGATATCAAAATACCAAGGCTTGTCATCTTTCACTTCTTCAATTGCAAATATGTGAGCTGGTCTATCCAAGCGCATCACAGTAATGTTGGGAACATCATTCCACCATCTGACAACTATCATGGAAGCAAGTGTAGCAAGGGCATCTGCCATCCGATTATCCTCTCGAGGAATGTGATAAAATTCAACTTCTGTGAAGAAAGTTGAAATTCTCCTTGCATAATCTCTGTATGGGATGAGACCTGGTTGATTTGTCTCCCATTCACCTTTGATCTGATTGACAACCAAAGCTGAATCACCATAGACATCAAGATATTTGATTCTTAAGTCAATGCATTCTTCCAGTCCCATAATACAGGCTTCATACTCCGCCATATTATTCGTGCATTTGAATGTTAGCCTTGCTGTAAACGGAATGTGCGATCCCTGGGGATTAACAATTACTGCCCCAATTCCATTTCCATATTGATTAACAGCGCCATCAAACACCATCGTCCATCTGGAACCAGGTTCTGGACCTTCATCAAGTGTAGGCTCGTCACAATCTTTCATCTTCAAATACAGAATCTCCTCGTCAGGGAAGTCATACTGAACAGACTGATGATCTTCAATTGGCTGGTGCGCTAAGTGGTCAGCCAAGATACTACCTTTGATAGCTTTCTGAGCTCGATACTCGATATCATACTCAGACAACAGCATCTGCCAACGGGCAATCCTCCCAGTTAAAGCAGGCTTCTCGAAGATATACTTAATTGGATCCATTCTGGATATCAACCAAGTTGTATGATTTATCATGTACTGGCGCAAACGCCTAGCTGCCCAAGCTAAAGCACAGCACGTCTTCTCAAGCATAGAGTACCGAGACTCACAATCAGTGAACTTCTTACTGAGGTAGTAGATAGCAAACTCCTTCTTCCCTGATTCGTCTTGTTGACCGAGTACACAACCCATCGAATCTTCAAGAACTGTTAAGTACATAATCAGAGGTCTTCCTTCCACTGGCGGAGACAAGATCGGAGGTTCGGACAGATAATCCTTGATACTGTCGAAAGCTTTCTGGCAATCCTCGGTCCAATCATGAGACTGATCTTTCCGGAGGAGCTTGAATATCGGCGCACATGTGGCAGTCATGTGGGATATAAATCTGGAAATGTAGTTCAAGCGGCCAAGAAAACCTCGGACTTGCTTCTCAGTTTTGGGTGCGGGCATCTCTTGTATTGCTTTGACCTTGGCGGGATCAACCTCAATACCTCTTTCACTTACCACAAAACCCAACAACTTGCCAGAACGGACTCCAAAAGTACATTTGTTCGGATTCAGACGAAGCTGGAATTTCCTCAAACGCTGAAAAAGCTTCAACAAATGCTCAATATGTTCAACTTCCGTTCGGGACTTAGCAATCATATCATCAACATAGACTTCTATCTCCTTGTGCATCATATCATGAAACAAGGTAGTCATAGCTCGTTGATACGTGGCTCCGGCGTTCTTCAAACCGAAGGGCATCACTCGATAACAGAATGTTCCCCAAGGTGTGATGAATGTTGTCTTCTCCATATCCTCTGGTGCCATCTTGATTTGATTATATCCGGAAAATCCGTCCATAAAGGAAAAGACTTTGAATTTAGCTGTATTATCTACCAACATGTCAATGTGTGGTAGAGGAAAATCGTCTTTTGGGCTAGCTTTATTCAAATCTCTGTAATCAACGCACATACGGACTTTTCCGTCCTTCTTAGGAACAGGCACAATGTTGGCCACCCATAGAGGATATGTCGAAGTCACCAGAAACCCCGCATCAATTTGCTTCTGAACTTCCTCTTTGATCTTCACTGCCATATCTGGATGAGTTCTTCTGAGCTTCTGCTTCACAGGCACGCACTCAGGCTTCAAAGGCAGGAAATGTTGCACAATATCTGTATCTAAACCCGGCATGTCTTCATAGGACCAAGCAAAGATATCTGAATATTCTCGTAGCAAGCTGATCAAATCTTCTTTAACAGACCCTTCAAGTAGTGCCCCAATCTTCACCAGGCGCTCACAATCTTCAGATCCCAAGTTGACTGTTTCCAAGTCTTCGAGATGCGGCTGAATGATCTTCTCTTCGTGCTCAAGGAGACGGGTGATCTCATCAGGAATCTCTTCAACGTCATCTTCTTCTGCCTCAAATACAGGGAATTCAAATTGGGAGATGGCGTTGGATCATTATGTTCAATGGGTTTTAGGATCAACCTGCATAATGATTTTGGTTAAGAAAAAACTCCAGAATTTAAACAAACAAATCATTATGCAGATGAAAGAATGTTGCTTTTACAGCTTTTATTTTTGTTTTTATGGTTTTGTGATCACTGATTTCATAAAGAAAAGCAAAAAGTGAAAACAAAGGAAAAACAAATGTTTAACAATGCAAAAATTGAATGAAAATATCATTGTATATATGCTTTGCCAACAATGTCATCACTTCTCCTTTTGGCATGGGAGAAGGGTTTTAAACAAAATGAACAATTACTCTGATCTATGGGTAACTGTAGGAACATCCACAGCGACCCAATTGTGGCAGACACCACCAGGAATAACAAAATTGTTCAAGTCTTCTGCATCTTCTTCTTCAATGATAGCAGCAGCTTCCTCCTCTACAGGTTGATCGGCGTGAATGAATCCTCCACTGGTGAACAGACCTTGCTCGTTGAATGCCCCAGAACCATAGCCAATGCCAGCCCGGGATCGGTTATCTTCAAGTTCCAGCACTTTCCCTAATCCAGCGACTGCACCACATTCGATGGCCAGCTTTGCATCACGGTAGGAAGTGAATGAAGGAGACTTCTTCTCGATTGGTTTATCAATAGATAAAGCTTGGAACTGAGTTCCAACTTCATCCTCTGCATCAATGTACGAGAAAGAAGACAGATTACTGACCAGGAGAGCCTTTTCTCCCCCTACTACAACCAATTTCTTGTTTTTGACAAACTTCAGCTTTTGGTGTAGGGTGGATGTCACGGCGCCAGCCTCGTGAATCCATGGTCTGCCCAAGAGACAGCTGTATGATGGGTGAATATCCATTACTTGAAAAGTGATCTGGAAATCACTTGGTCCAATCTTAATTGGGAGGTCAACTTCCCCAATCACGGTCTTACGCGACCCATCAAAAGCTTTAACAACAACCCCACTCTGCCTCATAGGAGGACCTTGATATGACAATCGTGAGAGTGTGGATTTTGGCAATACATTCAGAGATGATCCAGTGTCCACCAACACATTGGACATTGCATCAGATTTGCAATT
This sequence comes from Lathyrus oleraceus, assembly GCF_024323335.1. Taxonomy (NCBI): domain Eukaryota; kingdom Viridiplantae; phylum Streptophyta; class Magnoliopsida; order Fabales; family Fabaceae; genus Lathyrus; species Lathyrus oleraceus. Next base: position 156,348,813 of record NC_066581.1, read on the forward strand.
CATGGATATGTGTAAAGCCATGTTGTGGTCTCTTCCCTCCTCAGGGAGATCAGCGTCACAAAAGCTCAAGGTGTTGCAGGCGGTAATGTTTGCAACAATGCTATCGAATTGTTCCAAGGTGACGTCGTGATCGACATATGCCAGGTCCAAGACTTTCTGCAGAGATTCCCGATGGGGTTCTGAGTTCAGCAATAGGGAAAGGATGGAGATCTTGGAGGGCGTGTGTAGAAGCTGGTCTATAATATTATACTCGCTCTTTCTGATGAGCCTCAGCATCTCATCAGATTCTTCATCAACAATGCCACTCGGGCCATCTGAAGAAACAGGAGTCTTTTGTACAGACGAGGAGGGTTTGGCAACATCAAGTGCCGGATTCTGAACATTCACAGCATTCCCTACAGGGTGCACAACAGTGTCAGAAGGAACAGCCTTAGCAGGCGCAGAAAATACACGACCGCTGCGGGTCAATCCACTAACATCAGCGATAGTGGTTACGGAAGTAGATGGCAGAGGAACCTCGACCCCATCCTGGACAGCAACAGGATTGTACCGGAAAGGTACGGCTTTATCAGATGAATACGGCACAGGGCCGGCTGGCTTGATAATCAGAGAAGGCGAAGCTTTAGGCTTGTTGCTATTATAGCGAATAACAACTGGCTCAGGTATCTTGAACACCGGGGAGATGACACTCACTTCGGGCTCAACAACATCCACATTGCGATTCTGGAGAATCTCAATGGTACCTTCATTCAACAATTTCTGAAGCTCACGGCGAACCTGATCACAACCCAAACGGTTAACAGAACAGACGCGGCACTGGTCATGGTTATGCTTCAAATAGCTGTGCTGACACAGCATCTTATGTAATCCAACCAATGACTGCCGGATATGGCTGACATATTTCACTTTGTACTTCCCAAGGTCTTCCTGGATCATATTCACGGATTTCCCATGCGAAGGCAATGGGTTCCTGGTGACATTCGGGTTGGAGTCTTCAAAACTCAGAATTCCGCTTCTCATGAGGTCTTGAACCTTATTCTTCAGCGGGAAACAATTTTCCACATTGTGGCCCGGAGCACCGGAATGGTAGACACAATGCTGGTCTGGTTTGTACCACCATTGCGGGTTTGCAGGAATAGCAGGAGGATCCCTAGGAGAAACCAACTTCCTCTCCAACAAGGAGGGATAAAGCTCTGTATATGTCATCGGAATAGGGTCGAAGCTGACCTTCTTCCTATCATAGTTCACATTTGCTTGGTTGGTCGTACTTCCACGAGGCTGGTAAGCCTGTTGCTGTGGACGTTGCTGTTGCTGTTGATATTGCGGTTGTGGATATTGCTGCTGATGCTGATACTGCTGAGCATTATCCTTGAATACAGGCGCTACACTAGCCACCTGGTGCTGATGACCAGAATGTCGTGCAGGCTTCCTCTGAACAGAGGGTCTTCGATGCTTTGGTTGAGACTGCACAGCATGAGCTTCACCTTCTTTCCTCTTAAACGCTCCATAACGCTTAGAGGAAGAACCATCATCTTTAGTTAATCGTCCTTCACGGACACCTTCTTCGAGACGCATCCCCATGTTCACCATCTCGGTGAAATCAGAGGGAGCGCTGGCCACCATTCTCTCATAGTAAAATGACCCAAGAGTCTTCAGAAAAATCTTGGTCATCTCTTTCTCCTCTAATGGTGGAGTGATTTGAGCTGCCAGCTCACGCCATCTCTGGGCGTACTCCTTGAACGTCTCTTTGTCCTTTTGTGACATAGACCTGAGTTGATCTCTGTCAGGCGCCATGTCAACGTTGTATTTGTATTGCTTGACGAAAGCTTCGCCAAGATCATTGAAAGAGCGGATGTTGACGCTGTCTAGGCTCATGTACCAACGGAGAGCAGCACCAGACAAACTGTCTTGGAAGTAGTGGATCAAGAGTTGATCGTTGTCGGTCTGCGTGGACATCTTTCTGGCATACATGACCAAGTGTGCCAAAGGACAAGTGTTCCCTTTATACTTCTCAAAGTCTGGGACCTTGAATTTGACTGGTATTTTAACACCCAGACAAAGTTCGGCTGCTGACTTGCCGAAGAGATCTTTGCCTCTAAGAGTTCTCAATTCCTTTCTCAGCTCAAGGAATTGATCGTTCATTGCATCCATTTTCTCGTGTACATCTGAGCCCTCAGACGCTTCAGAGTGATAAATGGTGTCGTCTACCCTCGGCATGGTATGCACGACAGGAGGAACGGGAATAGGGACCGGGCTAGATGCCGGCATTTGTGCAAAGGTAGGAGCTGGCAGATCAGGCATGAAGCCGGGAGGCATCCCCCAAGGAAAACCGGGAGGCATGGCATTAGGCTGCTGGGCACTGACTGGCACCGATGTAGTAGTTATCTCAGAAATAACCGTCCGCTGAACGGGAGTTGCTGGTTGAGGAGCAGGCTGATTCTGGGCAGCAAGAAGTTGCTCCATCAGAGCGCCAAGTCTGGCGACTTCATCTCTCAAACTCTGGTTCTCTTGTTCCAATTGCTCCATAATCCTTGCAGAGTTGACCCTCGTATAATACCGGTGAGTCAGCTTGTCTTCAAAATAAATGAAGAGCAGATGTTAGAACCGGAAGACCAGAAACAAAAAGGGGGTACCTGTTTATGCAAGAATGATGCATGAAATGCTTGTGCAAATGCTTTGATTTTCAAGGAACCCTCAGGGTATTCATTTGCAATATTTTGAATATTTAAACATTTTGACTGTTCATGGAAAATATTTCATTCAAAATATATAGACAAAGAAGTACAGCATTCTTTTAATTCATTACAAAGAGAAAAGGTAAATGACATCCTATGGATCCCTATTAGCTCGGGATGCTGGAAGACTAGAAGTGTACAACTTCTTGATCTCTCTCTCATAGGCAACCTCCATATCAGCCTTCTCCTTTGCAAGTTGATCATACTTCCTTTTCCAGAATTTGGATGATTGAGGAAGCAGAGAAGTCCAAGTGTCGTTTGGATCGTCGATCACTCGGTGCTCGAGAAATTCAATCATATCATCCTTCTCCTTGAGCTGCTGCAGCAATTCTTCTCTCTCGCGGATCCAGGCACGCGAAAGGTCTTCTTCTCTCAACTCCTCTACACGTTGGGTAGGGAGGGTTGAAGGCCCAGCCACATCCAACAGTGTAGGTCTCGGATGATCATATGGCATCAAGTAGGTAGCAGCCCTCTGTCTGACCCAAGAGGTGTATGGTTCCAAAGCAATGCAGTTCTTCGGACCCAATTCATTCCTACTCTTTATGCGAATATTGCGCCAAGCGCGGACAAATCTGGCTTTCAGGCCTTGGGGATCTTTACCCTCCTGAAAGAACACACCTTCTAACAGAATGTTATGGGGTTTATCCTTTAGGGGGAACCCAAGCTGACGACGTGCAAGCGTAGGGTTGTAGGTAATCCCACCACATGTACCAAGAAGAGGCACATTGGGGAATTCACCACAAGAATTGATGATCTGGACGGTATCGTACACGCGATCATACCAGGTGATATCATCATTGGTGAGAGACATGAGTCTCTGAGACCACCGTAGACATCCCTTGTTCTCCTTGAAAGCAACTGTCTGCGGCAAGTGCGAAATAAACCACTTGTACAGCAGGGGTAAACAGCAGACAATGACTCCTCCATTCTTCATATTCCTCAGATGCATGGAGACATATGCATCACCCAACAAGGTCGGAACTGGATTAAGGACTGAAAAGATCCTAATGGCATTCATGTCGACGAACTTGTCGAAGTTGGGAAATAGCACCAATCCATAGATGAGCAACACAAATAGAGCCTCAAAGGCATCCTCACTCATGGCCTTCCCATAGAAAGTAGCTTGAGCAATAAGGAACTCGGAGGGAAAACCCTGAATTCCGCCTTTGATAGTCAGATTAGCTCTAATCAGATCTTCATCTATGTGCAACAAGCTGGAAATCTCTCGAGCAGATGGAATACTCTCTAAGCCACTGAACGGCACTTGATTCAGAATAGGAATCCCAATAAGGTGAGAGTATTCTTCCAAAGTCGGCAACAACTGGAAGTCCGGAAATAAGAAGCAATGATAGAGCGGATCATAGAACTGAGCAAGAGTGCTCATCAATCCCTCATCCACTTGAGTAGTCAGCAACGGCAGAAGCTTCCCATATCGAGCTTTGAAACCCAAGGGATCTAATACATACGATGTCAGATTCCTTAACTCTTTTACATCAGGCTGCTTAAAGCTGTACTTCTTTGTATGCCTTTTTGGTCTTTCCATGTCTGAAAATTTTGCAAATAACCCTTTAAGTTCCTTGAAAATTTTCTCTTTTGATGACATGAATGCGGATGAATGCGTGAATGCATGAATGCAACAAACACACTCAAGGATCAAACAAAGCACACCAAACAAAGGTCGTGGGAAAGCTCTATGTATCCCTAATATCAATCATCCATTTTGGTGGATTTAGGTTTTCACCTTATCGACACCCAAGTTCCATTGATATTAACGGTACATGAACCGGTTCAAACATTCCTAATATCAACCAGCCGCTTTGGTGGATTTAGGTTTTACACCTGATCCGGGATCCATTGATATTAACAATGTTTGAACGACTCAACCACGAATCACGGGTTTGTTGAGAGTCACGAGCATGAGGTCTCGGTTAAGAACCACCCAAAGGGAGTGTACTAGGGTTTAAACCTGCCAGACATGTTCTATCAGAGGTTCCCATAATCATCGTTCCATCTTTCGAATATTTTCGGAGGAACGAATACTCGTATTCCAAGAATATTCTCAAGAGAAACTCTTATGAGTGTAGTATCGCGTAACAATCGTATCAGAACTGACATCTGAACGACCTCCGCACTACGGTCCTAAAAATAGGCCAAGATGGGTTTGGTAAACTAAGGTCCTTGGCTTCTGCGGAACATGATTGAAAGAATAATGCCTAACCACAAATAACTTGTGTGACATTATTAGTTCAACATGACCTCCACCAAGTGAATGGACTTGCAAGTCAACTGGCTAAGGACTACTCCACACCAGTCGACAAGACTATGCCATTCTCCTATCCTAGAGAGCACTCGAGTTCGGGTATAGAACTCATCTCACAGATCACCAAAGCACACAGCAAATGTATATCAAGCAATTCACACATTACAATCAATACATTCATCCCAAATTGTACAAAAATATGTCAGATAAAGAATAACAATATAGCACAACAAGGGTGAAAAGTAGGCAATACAACCAGGGATTCTGGTGAGGTCTCCCCAGTGGAGTCGCCACTTTTCTGTAGCGGTGTATTCGTCGCTATATGATCTATTGGTTAAATCATAAGCTAAGAGATACATTCAATTTCGAGTCGCCACCGCACTTTTATTTATCCCAAGGACTGGCTAAAAAGCGAACAAAAGCCTAAGAAGTTTTACACGTAGAAAACTAATAAAAAGATCAGAGAGTCTGGGTAAGGGGTAAATTACGCAATGGGAAGGTGTTAGGCACCCACTACGTCCTAGGTACTCCTAGGGAGCCCTTTTCACACTTGTTATGCTAAATTGTTATTTGTTATGACATAAATATTGTGCAAACATGATTGGGATGATGAGAAAAGAATATACAAGTTTTATTATTATTGGGTTATTGGGTTCGAACGGATGAACCCGTTGCCTACGTACCTTCCATCAAAGGTAAGGATCAGAACGCCGTAGTTCGGCTAAAAGATTTCCAAAAGTGGGTTAGGTTCAATTTTAAACACAAACCCTAGGTCTTACGTTATCCACGGGAGAAAACTCAACCTTATACAAACAACAACGTCCACCATGTGAGAACAGCTTCAATTGGCCAGAGAGGGGTTAACCCTATAATAGGCAAGGAAGGCTTACAATTCAATCACTAAAGACAGCAGGTGAGATTAACATCAACCACTAAGATAAATCGAACCTATAGCTCATGTATGAAAAGATTAATGGACAAAGCCAAAACAAGTGAATGAGTGGAGTTACTGATTATGATTATGAAAATGAAGTCAAAATATGATTAAGATCAATTCAAATAAGTATTATGAAATGAAGTTTGGAAAAAGGTCAAGGACTTGAGTCCAGGTTTTTAGTTAGAAAAACATGAAGATGTTTGCACAACACTTATGTCAAATTTAAAAGGTATAGTGTGAAAAGGTTCTAAGACGTAATGAATGATGAATGGATGAGGGATGGATAGTAAAACTTCTTAGAAGGTTCACTTCTTGAAATCATATAGCAGATGATTCAAGTGTGTCCTTTGGAATAGCAGTTAATAATAACAAACAAACAAAGCAAAGGCGGATATCGGATGCCAATCAATGGTCTTATACCAATCTCCTAAAACAAAACGGGATATCAGAAGCCACTCAATGGTCTTACACTAATCTCCACAGGAAAAGAAACAAAAGCGGATACCGGATACCAACAAATGGATTTACACCAGTCTCCTAAAATAGAACAGGATATCAGATGCCACTCAATGGACTTACACCGATCTCCTCAAAAGAAAAACAGAGATGAGAAATATGGAAATCAACTGCCAATTTATCTGGACTTAGGTTAACTCCACAGCATGCTCACAGGAAATCCAATGCCACATCACAGGGACTTACAATGGATCCTCACATACAAGAACAAAAGCAACAACATGATCACAGGTATGCAAATGCCAACTTACAGGGACTTATAATTGCAACCTCTCACACAAACAGATGAAACAAACTATGATCACAGGAAAGCAGATGCCAACTTACAGGGACTTACAACTGTAACCTCACATACAAATCAAACAGATCAAATTATGATCACAGGATAACAGATGCCAACTTACAGGGACTTATGACTGTATCCTCACATGCACACAGATAAACAGAAGATATGAGTGACCAATGAGGTCTTACACTCTATCCTTCCATGTCATAGGAGCAAATGCCAAAGCAATGGACTTACAATTGTCCTCAATGGGTAAACAACCAAAGATAGCATCACAAAACAAATGAGATGATCATGCATTAATGGCAATTGATGATGATGATAAATGCATAGCATACAAGCAAACAAGTGCACATGAAGCAATCAATCAATCAATGAATATCAAACAGCACACTCTATAGCCAAACAGTGGGGGGCTCACACAAGAGGGTTTGACTTTAAAAGTCCACTGTAATGGGTAAAAGGTCGCTCTTAACCTGGCCATTGAGGGGCTCAGGTGAAGCAGATGAAAAGGAGATGAGGGGTGTGCCTCATTGCTTCTATCTCAGATCAGAGAGAGCATCAAAGAAAGTGTGGGAGTTCAGAAAGTAGGAACTCTCTCCACATTATTGACTCGATTGGATCTTGGGTATTTATCTCATTGCTTCAACCATGTAATGGGAGCAAGAGAGGACACACTGAATAGTGGGGGATAGATTGCTTATCCCTACCTTCCACCAATTGCCTTACTTGAAGGACTTTTCCTGCTTAGGACAATTATAAACAAACACAGGCATTGCCTCTTAAGGAGGACTTCAGACAGTTTGCCCGGTCAAATAACAGACCGGGTCTCCAGACTACATGAAGAAGAAGTAATTATACCTCAAAGCAAATGCTATAAAGCAAAGCAAGCAAGTAAGTTCAAAGAACTTAGGCAACTAAAGCACCTGAAAAAAGTCAAACTCATTAGTAAACAAGTCAACAATCAAAAGCAAAAGAAAATGAACCAATAGTCACACAGAAGGACCAATTGTGCAAGGCACAAAGACTCAAGCATATGAGTCACCTACAAAACAAATGTTAGCACATGATAAACAAACCAACTCAATCAAAATTGAAAGGTCTTTGGGGCATTGGTGCTCAACCTGAAACAAACAGCTCAATTGTAAGCTCAGAAGACCACTAGGACTAGCCTAGGGTCAAAAATGAAAGAAAAAGGCCAAGGCAGCAAGCAATGTTCAATCAAAGTCAAATTCAATCATGTAGGAAGGTAAACACAATTGGATTCAAACTTATATCATGCATCCAGGTCATTTCATATGCAAAAGAATGCAAAGCATAGCAAAGGAAGCATGCAAAAGTCAACAGCAAAGACTTCATCCAAAAGTCAACTCAAACAAACCCAAAAATTATGAAATAAATCACACTCAATCCTAACATCTAACATGGTATACATGTCAAATTTCATGGCATTTGGATGAGAGGAAGGCAGTCAATGAAATTCATGAAGTCAAACCAAGTTCAAGCAAGCATGGTGAAAGTCAACAAGCATGGGTCAACTTCAAAAAATCATATCAATTTGAAAACAGAAGAGAAATGAGTGAGATTAACACCAATGCAAAGCTTGAGATGTCTAATTATCACATATGAAATTTCATGATCATACAATAAGATTTGAGAATTTCACAAAGGATTTGGCAAGGCATAGCACAAAAAGTCAACAAATGACCAAGTATGGAAGAAAATTCACAATTAAATGGAAAACAGCATGATTAATTCCAAGAAAATTCATACATCAATTAGACATACAAGGGATCATTCATGCAAAATTTCAATTGATTTGGATAAGGGGAAGCATGTGAACAAAAATCATACATTTGCAAATCATTGGTGTGACACAAATTGTCACACCCTAATTCAAAAATTCATATCTATCAAACCACAAATGGGAAATCCACAAACTTTATATGGAAATGAAGATCAATGTGTCTAGTTTTACCACAAAAAATTTCAAAGGCAATGGATGCAATATGACAATTTCACAAAGAGAATGGCACAATGTATCATTTTGGCATACATGTCAAGAAAATATTTATCAATTAAAATCCAGCCAATGGAAAATTAATTAAAATTCACCATAAAATAGTAGACATCTTTGTGATCATTATGCAAGAAATTTCATAATTTTTGGAATTAAAATGAAAGAGCAAATAATTGTGGAAGTTTGTGTAACAATTGGAGCAAACATGAACAAAATGCATGGCAAACAAGGTCAACAATGGCATTCTAGTAATTCTGCAGTCACTAATCAAAACTGCAGCGTTTTGGGCAAGGCAATTGAAATGTTTTCATTGGCTGTTGCCCAATGAAATAGTAAATTGGCCAATGAGCTTCAAAGCTCTGAGTTTCTAAAACCCTAAGGGTTTCTAACACAGCAAGGCTCATGCATCATGTTATCATGTTCAAAAACAACAACATTAAAATCAAACCAAGCAAAAAAGACCAACAGCAAGGCAAAGGCATAGTAAGGTAACAACAGTGACAACAGAATTCGACCAACAACAACAGCATGAGCACAATGATGGACAAAACAGTTGGTTTAGACAACAGCAGCATGGCTAACATGATTTACATGGATTTCTAAGCTATACTCTCAAGGTTTCGAAAACAGCAGCAGGCTTTAACAGCATTGGTATTCATCATCATGTTTCATCATCAATTAAAACCAACAGCAACATGTAGCAATGGTGTTCATCATCATCATTCAAACAACAAACCAAAACAAATGACAGCATGGTATACATCATCATCATGTTTCAAAACAATAGCACATAACAGCATAGCAGGCACACATTCATGTCTCAAAATTGCAGCAGAATTTTATGAACATCAACATCATCATCACAGCAGCATGGTATAGCAGCAACAGCAACATGGTTCATCAACATGCCAAAATTCGAGCAAAACACATAATGGCAAGGCAAGCAGCATGATACCATCATCATTCAAACAGCAGACCAAACAAAACAAATAACAGCAAGGTATTTATTCTTGTAACATCATAACACAACCAAGTAGAACATGATCCAAGTGCATTTCTGGGGCAAGTTTAGGGTTCAACTCAGCAGCATTGGTTTTAGCATCATTCAATATTTATCATCAAGCCAAATTCATCATTATACAAATATCATGGCATCACACTCATAAGGTTCATGCAATATGCAACAATAACAGCCAGCATTGACATATTCATCATCATCGTGTTCATCAAAACAATAGCAGGCAACAACATATAGCACCATCAAATGGATTTTCTCATGGCAAGTTCAAAACATCAACAGGATTGTAGTAGCATGGCTCTATGATTTGAGAAACAACAGCATTCATCACCTTATCACAACAGCAATGACCAACAGCATAAACAACAATAACAGGTCACAGCATGAAAAAAAATATTGGACAGTTTGAGGTTTAGCAATAGCAGCAGGGTGTTTATCATTGTCATATAATCATCAAACCAAGTTCATCACCAAAATATTTTCTCAACCAAAAGTCAAGAGGCATGGCAGAGAGGTATTTCATACAAGTTCAAAACAGTAGCAGTATTCATTCACCATTCAAAGTTCATCATCATCATGTTCATTCGACCAAACTATAGCAAAACAAACAACTGCATATAGCAGTATAGCATAGCACAGTAGGTTCATGTGATCAAGAACAAACAACAGCAATCAACAAGAGTCTGGAAAAGGATTGAGGTTTATGCGTTTGGTGGCAGCAGTTGGGTATCATCATCATGTAATTATCCAAACAACAGCACATAGCAGCATGGTAGTAATATTCATCATCAAAATGCAGTATTAACCATCAACAACAAACATGAACCATGGAAAGTTTGGGCATATTAAAACAGCAAATCAGCAGCAGGGCTTAATCAAGAACAGCATTCATCATCATCATGCAAAAATCATCAAGAATCAAAGTGCCCAAAAAAAGAATCCAATCATGCCAAACAGCATCATTAAGCCTCCAGCAACAAGAATATGGTATGCAATTTCATTAACTCATCATGTCCAAACCAAATCGAAGAAAAATGCATTTACACATGAAAATGAAAGTTCAGATTTGACACGATATAGTCCACCATTTCAAGCAAACTAACATCCATTAAAATCAGCAGCAAATGAACTATTTAAAGCATATCATGGCATAGCAAATAATGAAGGTCGAAACCTTACTTGTTTTTGAAGAAAAGTGAGCTACAGTGATGTTTTTGATGATCTTCTTTGATACAGATGCCCTTTAAGCTCTACAATGATGGGATATTGAAGTGGTGAGCTCAGCCCAGCCTGGAACTCTTCAAATCTATTTCTGCCATTGTCATAGCTTGAGGAAGAACAGAACTTGAGACTGTGGTACAGGTGAGGTTTTCTGGCTCAATAGGGTTCACAAAGGTGACTAGAGCTTGAGGGAAGCAAAAGTGGATTGGGGCCTTTGAAGATTTGAGCAGAAAAATGTCAATTGCCAAAAATGCAAGAAGAGAGAATGAATGTGTTTTTTCGTGGAGGCTGCAGTCTAGGGTTCCACAAATGTCAGAAAAAATGCATTTATATTGTCTGTTTAAAGTTGGTTTAGAGAATGATAATCTTGCTTAACTTAAAATGTGGTTTTTGCCTTTTTGCTAAATGTGTACCAGTGGAGATTGGAGGGTGTGTTTGCTGCGAATTGGGCCTCAAATAGGCTGGAAACAGACTGCAATTTTGCTGTTTTTGGTTATACATGGAAGGCTGTACCTTGCTTTGTTCTTATGCTCCAATTTGCAAAAATAACAACTTGTGCAACTTTGGTCAAAATGAGGTGTAAAGGTGGTATGATGATGGTTTATGGCTTGGAACAAATCACAAATATTGTATGGAACATTTCCCAATTGACCAAATCAAGAAAAAGCCAAAAACTCAAAAAGTCAAAGTTTGGTCAAACTTTGAATTTAAATGCAAAAGGTCCAAAAATGCCATTTTGATTGGCAAGGTTTTAGGTCATGAAATTTATATTTTTGGAAAGAGGATGAAAAATGTGGTTTGTAGGAAAAAACCCCACCAAATTTGGCCTTATGGTTTGAGAGATATGGCTTGTTGAAGTTCAAAATTTGGTAAAAATGATTTGATCATATCTTGACAACCACACATGGGATTTTGATGTTCTTGGACTTTTTGAAAATGGGAGAACAAGATCTTCAACTTTCATGTTGGGCAAAAATTCATTTGAAGCTTGTATCATGATGTAAGTTTAAGATCAAGAAGTTTCCATTTTTGGCAGTTGAAATTACAGGTCCACTTTCTATTTCTGGAAAATTTCTGATTGACTTGATTTTCTTCCATGATGGGGTTGAACATGATATATGAGACTTATACAAGCATGAATGAACTCCTTCAGATCAATTCTAACCATCAAATCTCTGATTAAAACAACTGTTGACCAAGTTTGACTTTCTGTTGACTTTTTCTAGGGTTTTGGACTGATTGAACTACTTCTGATGATTTCCAAACCCTGATTCTTTGAGAACTTGTCTTCAAATGATGTTTCAAGATGTATGAACCTTTGATTATTGACCATGATGCCCAAATTCTGCAAGAATGGCCATCATCCATTGCTTTGACTGATCAATGACTGAGTTTGACCTAATTGCTGATGATTGCTTCAACTGCAAGCAACAAGGTTAAACAGACAATATTTTTGTACTTTTTGGTTAATAAACATGTGAAAGGCAAGGATATACAAATGCAAAGTATGCTTGGTGATCAAGAAACAAACCCACAAGGCAATCTATCCACTAAGAGGAAAGCAAAGGCATGCAATGATCCTTGAGGTTATGATATGAATGATATGGGCCATGAGGGATCTTAGGGCCCAAAATTGGGGTCTTACACATGTAATAAAGGTTCACAATTTTTATCAGTAATCTCTATAGAACTCGAGTATCCATGCAACAAAGAGAAAATAGTTTGTGAGAGTACATATACAAATCTGCGTCCCTCTTTTAATTCTGTAATTAGAGTATTTTTATTCAATTGCTTTTATTGTGTTATTTGTTTTAGTTTAGTTCTTAGAACAATTATGCATTGTTCTTATTAGGATTTTTTTTCCAATTTTCCTTACATTCAAGCGTCAATAGTCGAGCACAAACATACTTTCTCAAATATTTTTCACAAATCGTCTATAGGATTTTTTTTGAGTTTAATCCCTTAAGTGAACGAAAACTTGTGATTTGATTTACTAAAAAACGGTAAACAAATGGCCTATTTTCTCTCACCATTGGTCAAAACATCTTAAGTCTTCGAGAGAGATTTTCCCTTAGGGGACTTTTCTCGGTCTCTTTTTCTCCCTTTCACATATTCGGCCAGTCGACCTCTCTTGATAAATTTTTCAATGGCATCCTTCAGTTGGATGCAGTTGCCAATGTTATGGTTGTGGCTTTTATGAAAGCGACAATACTTTGACTTGTCATTCCGATGTATCTCTCTGACAAGGTAAGGGGATCGAGTTCCGTTGTTCCTAAATTTTGTTTTAAAACAGCCCTGGTAGGTCTTTTGTTGAGAACCAGTCAGAATATTGTACTTTTCATACGTTCCTTGCATACCTCGGTCAGAGTCGTCCTTCCATCGGCATGGCTCTTTCCTTGTCGGGTGGCTGGAGTTGGTGCTAGCGCAGATGGGGTTATTGAAGCATGTGTTCAACGTATCTTCCAAGATCAAGTATGACTGAGCCATGCTCATCATTTCCTGGGTGTTCTTCACTTCCTTCCTTCCAATCTTCAACCGAAAGTGGTGATCACACATATGGAATTCTCGAAGATCCAACACTTTAGGTCCTTTTCTTCTCCTTCCGCCCCAATCACAACTTATGTGAAATTGTCTATATAAGACCAGAAGCTCTCTTTCCCCCATTGAATGATCCTGCTCAAGGAAACTACAATCATTGGATGTCTCTTCCAGAAAGTAAAGTGCACAAAGAACCATTCACAAAAATCAGTGCATATGATTTAATGCTCCCATGTGAAAGACCATTGAACCATAACCTGGACAAACCAATAAGGGTTAATGTAAACAACTTGTATTTAGATGCTTCGTCGGTGCTAAAATAGTTTAGCTAGTCATTGATGAGTTATATGTTCTCCTTTGGATCTTCTTTCCCATCAGACTCATCTAGCTTGGGTGGCTTCTCCATGGATTTTGGTATCTTTCTTTCCAAAATCCTGGTGCATAACAAATGCTTTTACTAGACATTTAGAGGTAGATTTTATGCCCGATCTTAGGGTGAAGCATGACTGCCTCGGTGTCCCTTAGGAATTAGGGAAGACTATGATGCTTATTTCTCCTTAGATGATTCCTAGACTGATGAGTTTCATCTCTCCTTGTCGCGGTTGGCTCTGGACCAGTAGTGTGAGCTCTTCGGGATACTGCTTCTAAAATAGTGTTGCCTCACAGAGGCGTCTTCAAGGCGAAGTAGCCTTTCTTCTATCGCTTGTGAATTTTGCTTCCAATTGATGTTATACATGATGTTTGGAAGTTCATTATCGCCTTGTAATCTAAGGTTAACTCGTAGTAACTAGAAGCTTGGTAAGGCTTCAGGTTGTGACGCTGGAGATAGAATCAGAGAAGGATTGAATAGATCTAACGACATGAGGAATCTGGATCAAATTTGGACATAATTGAAATTCTTCTTCAGGTATTATAACATTTTGGTGAAGAGGTGAAAGTGATTGATTTACGACTACTTGAGCAGCGGTTGCGGCATATCAGATGGCTTTAGATCCAACCATTTCTTAAATAAGCATAGGAGTTAGAGATATATGAATTTAGGAAAATTAGAGTTGAAGCGATGCTTAATCAGATTGTATGCGATGGACCTTAGCATTCGATTTCAGAGGATCTTGATTCGACGATTTATTAAGGTAGCGAACTAGTGAACTAAAGAGCAATGGAGAAATTGTGGAGAACATAGGAATCCAAAAGTGATTCCCACATGAAGCACCATTGTTCCGTTATGGAACCCGAAATGGAGTGAGGGTCAGAAATGGTGGTGGTTATGAGCTCCCGGAACAGTGGAGAGGGTGATGACCTACAAGGTTAGCACTCCAATGCCCAAGTCAGTATGTGAGGAGATAGAGAGAATTCAACTTGTATTTGAAACTTGTTACTTGAATTTGGCGTCTTCTCTATATATAGTAAAGAGGGAATAACAAACTCATTATTTGTTAGAAGTGAATTATGGTGAGCCATTGGATGCACTTGTTGTTGATATCTTTTTTATCGTTATGAGGAGAATTTTTATGTGCTAAGTGTCACACCCCAATTTCGATCCTGAATCATCGAATCGATACATTCATCATAACTTTAACATCATCTGTATAACATAACATGCATTTCATCTCGCATAATGTTTAAAATGTCAATTAGAATAAATTTTTTGATCTACAGACATATCGGTTGAACTAATTTTCAAATGTACGTAAAATTAAAGGGCCGAAAGTTTTAAAATCGAGCTTGCAGACGTCAATTTTATTAATCTACGATTCACGTAGTTTAATCTAACGTGCTCATTTGATTTTTTATTTACTTTTTCGATTGTGTTTGATCAGCCTGGGCCTTTTATTTGGTCATTTTTTTACTTCAATATTTGGTTAAAACCTATTTATTTTCCATATATTAATTTTGCGCCGATCATTTTAGTGCATTCAAATTTGAGAATTTTCATTTTAGAGATGACTTCTTTATTTTGAAAAATAATTTTTTTTATTTAATTTTTTTTTCCATTTTAAATTTACACGTATACTTAAATATATTTTATTATATATTAAAAGGACAGTCCCAATACACTCCACTTGGCACCCAGCTTCGTCCTATTCTTTAGCTTTCAAAATCAAAAGAGGAGAGGACCTTGTTTTTGAAGAAAAACACAGGAAAAAAAGAGAATTAAGAGGGATTCTTTTTTTTCCCTCTCACCCACTTGAAACCATCTCCTTACTTTCTTCTTTTATTCTCGCCAACCCAACCAAGACTTCCTCCGCCAGCCATTTTCACTCTTCTCAAAACTTTCACCATACACGAACACACCAAATCTCACACTAACTTCTTCACTCATAAATAACACTACCATTTCTCTAGCACCTTTTCTTTTACACAATAACTCTACTGCATCTTCTTATTCTCAAATACAACAACACCTAAACAAAACAACACACAACTCCTTTGTGTGCTTTTCGACGAACACCACCATTTGTTCATCACCAATGTTTCCGACCACTTTAAATTCAATTGCCGGAACCATTTTTATTTTCAATATTGTTTTTTTCTCTTTTGTTATTTACTGTGTGTAGCTTTAGATTTTTCTTCTTTTTTATGTGAGTATATATATATATATATATATATATATATATATATATATATATATATATATATATATATATATATATATATATATATATATATTCAGTTTTGAGGAATACAGATTTATTGTGGATAGCGCATGTGTGTTGTGCTGACTTTATGTTTTTTTCCGATTATTTTGAGTTGATGTAAAATAAATTATAACATAATTGTAATAATAATAATAATATGCTTAGTTGTTACTTGGTTTATTATTGTATTATGATTTCGGAGTTTAAATTCAATTTAGTTTTGGAAAAGTGTTCGGACGTGTATATTCAGTTGCTCGATTTCTTATAGAGTGATTCATATGAGTCTATGCGTCGACAAAATGTACCCCCATTTCTATGACGTGTAATGATCGCGTGACTATATGAGTCTGTCGGATTACTAACTGCAAGTGCACAGTCTATCACGTAGTTTTAAAAGATATCGAACCCATAGAGACTAATAATCAAACTATGTTATCTATTGGTGCTATGTAAAGCTAAGGCGAATGATTTCTTTGATTAAACGAATAAAAACTGAAACTAAAGTTAACTTAGAAAATATGATAATAAAGAGAGAGAGAGAGTCTGGAACATGGATTCGCGCACCTCAGGGACTCTGCAACAGATTGATTCAGACTTACGATTAAATCGTGTTCAGTAGAAAAGATCAGTTTAAAGACTAAATCTCACACTATCGCGCTATTGAATAAAGCCAGGCTCCCAAACCATGAGATTTTGCTCTTGCTCGTCCATTTTAATTAAGAAACACATTTTGAAAACTGAACAAAAATCAATGCCTAAAACGCTCTCACCCTCTTTATGATCGATACCCCGTTCCTACTATCTGGTTCGACCCCCATACTCTCGCAGTGTCGGCTCGAACCTTAATTGATTCTCACTCTCGTGAAAAATCGCATTTAATATAACTTAGAAACAAAGACCAAAACATAATTTAATAAAGACCTTAAACCAATTTCATTATCGAGTCCTGTCGGAAACGACGGTCCTTACAAACCGGACTCAAAACGGTTTGGCTAGAAATGAACTTAATTGAAAACAACTTAAACATAGTAATTACAATTGAAAACATCATGGTTAAAAAATTATAGAATACGATAACAATAATAATAAAGCGATATAGTAAAGAACTTGTAAATGTGGGAAAATAAATGCGAGACTGAAAGTAAAGGCGGAACTGGAATAAACTTCAATTATAATAGCAAGGTTGTTGATCCAAGAGTACAAGCAAATCCTAAGACTAATTCGTGGTAATCGCTCAATGGAGTGATTATCCCTTGAAAAAGTAATTTTTATGCTAAAACTAAACTGACAACGCTTCGCCTATATTTCCGGATATCGAAAACTAGGTACAAGAGCGTCTTATATAGAGCTACAATACTATATGACTTCTTCATTCACGTTCCAAGGCAGTTGAGGAAAAGTACGGAAGTGGGAAGGAGTGAGTCCAACCCACTTTCTTCTCTTTTTTTTGGCTCATCGAATTCAAAGAGTCTGCTCCGTTAGGCTAAGTGGTTGGGTGAGAACCACCTAACTTAGAGGGAACATATCCTATCATTTGTTTTTCTATCTCAATTTTTTTTTTCAATTTCTATTCAATTTCGCTTAGAGATCATACACATATTTACATCGTTTACTTACGTAGTGCGTGTATAAGGATGATGTTGACTGCTATTATAAACTACTTAGGAGCTACTTTGAAAACTTGGATCCCAAGGTATTGGCATAATGGTTATTTAAATCGATATCACATAACAAGGGGGTTTAGGGTGTCAGAACAGTATCCGTATTACTGAAACTTTCCCCAAGTTTTTATAACAAGCCTAAAGTGTGACAACCTACATACTTTCAAGTGTGTGCAATGAATCAAAGTGATTTTTCTTGTTGGGGCCAAATCCAAGGGAATTCAATAACAAGTGAAACAAAATCATGCAAATAGGACTCGACAACACATATTACGACTCAACCATAAGCAAATAAAATGAGAACAAAAATTAAACTATAAAGCAGTAAATAAGACCATTATAGAAAGCGATAAAATTTCCTCCCCCACACTTAAACCAAACATCGTCCCCAATATTTTGATAGAAGGTGGAAAAAGAACTAAAAACCTGGAAATGACGGCTACTGACGGCCTCTGCCTTGTGCTCGTCCATGCCACCTCGTTCATGATGGTAAGGCGGCATACCCATATGATGGATGTATTCTTGCAAATCCTCTACACGTACCCTCATCTCCTTCATCTCGTTAATCAAGCCCGACATGTTGTGCTCGGCCCTGCCAACATAGTCGTGCTGGTGCTGCTGGATGTGCGTCATCATCTCAAGCTGTTGAGCTTGTATGTCACACATCATCTGATCACGTGCAGAATCTAGTGTGTTGTGCTATCTCATCTCAGCAAGGACATTGTCAAGAGAGATCCTGATAGTGGCATAATCATCCCTCCTACGGGGCTAGTGTCTGGAGGACGTACATGAAAAAGTGTCAGAAATATCGTGTACGGTGTGTGGGTGTGTAGAGGTTTCGGGAGCACCATGCTCCAAATCATCATAATCATCTTCAGTTTCATGGCCCTTATTAACCTGAGCGTCAATGTTATCGCCAGGTTCTGGGGCATTTAAATCAAAAGTCCAATTTTGCTCATTTTGGACATCAATCCTTGCAGAGCAAAAAAGGATAATACTCTTAACAACTTTATTTCTAACCATCAAATAATACTCGCCATCTTGTTTGTTACTTATCATGCGCATATTATGGCAGATATCCTTATCAAGAAAAGATGTGGGCAATGGCACTAGCGTGGCCAACTCATCATGAAGATTCATTGCAAGGGCTAAATAGGTGATCAACCCTCCGATGCAGATAACACTTGTAGTATTGGGAGAAACATATTGCATATGTGTAAGCATAAAAGGTGTGAGATTAACCCGTGTTGGTGCAAGTGTACAATGCAGAAAATAAATCTCTTTAGAATTGACTTTGCCATTATTTTCTCGTCCAAAAATTGTATAAGCTAGAATGCGGTGTAAATAGCAAATTGTTGGGTTGTGAATGAAAATGGATTTGAGACCTTCACAATCAGTGGTGGTCTCACCAGATAGTCACTGCCAGAAGCGGAAAACATCAAGTTCCCACTCGCTTTCTAGGGGGCCTTCGCAAGCCCAACCTCCCCCATGAGGGAAATGAAGCAAATCAACAATTTGGTCCTAGTTAAACTCATAGCTCATATTGAACATCCTAAGTTTGACAGTACCCGAGACGCGTGATGCGCTGGGTTGAGTGGAATAGTAAAAGGAACATTGAAATTCATAGGTAAGCCTAACATACATAGGACTTGTCATGGCACAAAAATTAGACATTTTTAAGTTTCCTAACATTCATCTAACACTATTATACAACCCTAAATCATGAAAAGTAGTTTCATGAGCATACCTAGTCGGCGCGACTTCACGGTTGAATAGTTTTGCATACCTAGCTCTCTGGTTTTCTCCTTCCGTTCCTTCCGTGAATTCTATTCCCATAAAATTGATTTCCCTTCTCGATCTAACGACTCTCGGAGGCATTTTGGAGATGAATTGAAATTGGATAAGGGTTTGTGGTGGAGAATGGAATGAGTTAAAGATGAAGGAAGTTGGAGAAAAATGAAGGTGAATGATAGATTTTAATGAGATTGGATGTGTTAGATGAAGTAGAGTGAAGTTGGGAGGTCAAGGAAGTAGTGAAGAGGCAAAACAATGAATACGTGGTGGTTTATGAGAGTGGGATTAAAAAAATTCGTGTGTGGGGGAATTTTAAAATGCATTCTACCTCTGAATCACAATGCCGCACACCATAAGGCTAATGGCGAATGCCATTGGCCTATAGTGCGTAATTTAATTTTTTAAATGCTAATGGAAAATGCCATTAGCTTAATGGCGAGCACCATGAGTGTAAAATATGCAGAAAATTTATTTTTGGCTGTGTCAAGGCTGTGTAGATGTTCCTAAGGTTGTTCTAATTTGATATTATTCATGTAAAATTGATAAAATAACATTATGGCCATGAGTAGATTATTTGGACTATGAGAAATAAAGGAAAGCATATAAAAATTGACAAAAATAATTAATGGAAAGAAGAAATATTGCATTACTAAAATGAAAAGTCCTGGGTTGCCTCCCACACAATACTAGTTTTGCGTCGGTAGCTCAATAAAATTTGAAAAATAAAAACTGGAAAGTAAGGAAATCCTAATGAGAAATAAATGTTATCCTCCCCCACATTTAAATAGCATAGTGTCCTCACTGTTCAAATGGAAGGGTCGGAAATGCGGTAGTATATAATGTGATTAGCCACTACGGTGTCTGATATTAGGCTCGAAAGATCTCTGAACAGAGTAGATTTGTTGAAAATTTTGATCAAATTGCTCATTGGATACATCCATGAAGCTGTGGAAATCCATGCGCAAAGTGGTGAACTCTCCTCTAAGGCTAGTAACTTCCATCTGTAAGGCATTAATTTCAGCAGTATAATTGGTAGGGTGAATGACATGAGCAGTAGGAAAAAATGAAGCAGCATCAGAGAGAGGGGCATCATAGTTATCATAGATTTGAGGTGTTCCAGGTGGAAAGGGTGATTCATTTTGACCTTCTAAGTTATAAAGCCAATTGTCTTGGTTGTGCACACTCGTCCTTTCATGGTTTGGCAAAGTAAAAAAGTTGTACTACCTCATTATTAATAAAAAATTCAAACTCATCAAGTCCTAAGTTTCTTATGATGTCGCGGTTAAAACAGAATTGAAGGTGCATAGGTCGGATTCGGCCTAAAGGGGTGATTCTAGCAAGAGGGTATCTAAGACCTATAACATCAACAATCATAGTGACTAGGCCTCATAAAATGATAGGTCCATGTGCATCATGTGCAATCCGATTCAGGTTGGCTAGCATATTTGTTGCAGCATTAACTTGCCTGGACTAGGAAGTACAAAATAAAATGAATAGCTCATCTCGGGACACAAAAGTGACGTTTTCCTCTCTTCCGAATAAGGTGTGGGCTAGGATTTTATGAAACTAATGGATAACCGGATTATGGATGTTCTCAGAAAACATGTTATTTGGCTCAGGGTGATGGTTTCTAGTAATACTACCCCCAAAGTAGTCAAGCTGAAGTTCCATAAGAACCTTTTCTTGTCTAATAGTAAAAACATCTGGGCCATTAGGAAATCCTAAAATTTCAGCTAGTTCATGGTGGTTATAACAGTAGTCAATACCAAACAACCTAAAAGTGGCAAGTCCTCTGTTAAATCCTATTCCTCGGGTAGGGTCATAGGAAAGTGAACTCAAAAACTCGAGGGTCAGGCTACAGTAAGAACTAAATCGTCTTCTCACAGTAAAATTGTCCCAACCTAACTGGTTAAGCAGATACATGACACTATCTCTGATTCCTAATTTAGTCAGGTTAGGTCCATCAGGGTAAATGGTCAGTTCCATCTCTCTCTGATCAAGAATTTCAAAGCGCATCTTCTGGGCTCTTGTCTTGAAAGTGATATCCATATTGTCTACTTGTTGCATCTCTAAACTTAGTAAGATAAATCAGCTTATGTTATGTTAGCCTGAAAGTAGACATAAATTAAGTTAAGAGTGGTCAATACAAAAGAATATACCGCGTAACATTCGGGGGAAAACTAAGAAAAATTAAAAATTAAAAATCTAAAATCTAAAAATCTAAAAATTATGGGTTTCCTCTCACACATCGCTTCATTTAATTTCGGGAGCTCGATATTAATTCTAAGTCTATTCTTGTGAAAGAGCGGGAAAATCTTCTAATTTGTAATTGAAATAGTAATCCCTATTTTATATATTGTGATAATGCTTAAGGAGCTTCCTGTTTACAATGAATGTCTCTTTTGATTTAATTTTTATTTCTATGGCTCCGCTTTGAAATACTTTCGTAACCTCGAAAGGGCCGGTCCATCTAGAATGAAGTTTTCCTGGGAAAAGTTTCAGTTGAGAGTTAAAGAGAAGTACTATGTCTCCTTCATGGAACACTTTCCTTGATATACG
The DNA here is from genome assembly GCF_024323335.1 of Lathyrus oleraceus. Classification (NCBI taxonomy): domain Eukaryota; kingdom Viridiplantae; phylum Streptophyta; class Magnoliopsida; order Fabales; family Fabaceae; genus Lathyrus; species Lathyrus oleraceus. The sequence continues at coordinate 156,370,997 of NC_066581.1, forward strand.
TTTATCATGCCACTGTTTAGTTCTCTCTTTATATATTCGGGCATTCTCATAGGCATCTAGTCTAAGTTCTTCTAATTCATGGATATCTAAAATCCTTTTTTCGCCTATGGCAGTATAATTCATGTTGAGGGTCTTAATGGCCCAATAAGCTTTATGTTCTAATTCTACTGGCATATGACATGATTTACCATAAACTAGTTTAAATGGTGTGGTTCCTATTAGAGTCTTGTAAGCTGTTATGTAAGCCCACAGAGCTTCATGAAGTTTTGAAGACCAATCTTTACTAGAGGTTGTAACGGTTTTGTCTAATATTTTCTTAATTTCTCGATTAGAAATCTCTATTTTTCCACTCGTTTGAAGGTGGTAAGGTGTCGCTACTCGGTGTCGGACTCCATATTTGAGCAATAATCTTTCAAAGATATTTGAAATGAAATAGGATCCACCGTCTCTAATTACAAGTCTAGGCACGCCGAATCTAGGGAAAATTATATTTTTAAAGATTTTAATCACTACTCGTGCATCATTTGTAGGAGAGGCTACAACCTCGATCTATTTCGATACATAATCGACAACAATGAGTATGTATTTATTACTGGAAGAAGATGGGAAATGGTCCATAAAATCTATACCACAAACATCAAAGAATTCTATTTCTACGATACCTTTCAGTGGCATCTCGTCCCGTCTAGAGATATTTCTAGTGCGTTGGCACCTGTCGCAATTTATAACCGCGGTGTGGACATCTTTCCATAGATTAGGCAAAAAGAGGTCAAATTGTAAGATCTTTGCACAAGTCTTTGAAGTGCTTGCATGCCCTCCATAAGGTCTAGAATGGTAATGAGATATGATATTGTCTACTTCTTCTTCGGGGACACATCGACGGAAGAGCCATCGACGCCTCTTTTGAAAATAAGGGGCTCATATCAGTAGTAATGTTTTAGATCATGGAAGAATTTCTTATTTTGTTGGTAGGTTAGGTTTGGTGGAAGTACTCTAGCTGTTAGGTAGTTGACAAAGTCAGCGTACCATGGCAATGTGGTTTTGGTATAAACTGCTTCCATAACTTCATTAGTTTTTGTATCATTATAAGTTAAAGAGCATTTAGTTATGTTATTTCCTAGATGGGATACAAGTCGATCAGAAGGGAAATCGTCATTGATAGGCACTTGTTCAGGTTTCATATCCTCAATTCTAGAGAGGTGGTCATCTACTACATTTTCGGTGCCTTTCTTGTCTTTAATTTCTAAGTCGAATTCTTGTAGGATCAGAATCCATCTTAAGAGTTAGGGTTTAGCGTACTTTTTATTTAATAAGCACCTGATTGCGGCGTGATCAGTATAGACAATTATATTTGCTCCTACTAAGTAAGAACGAAATTTATCTAATGCGAACATGACAACTAGGAGTTCTTTTTCTGTTGTGGCGTAGTTCGTTTGCGCATGGTCTAAGGTTCTACTTGCGTAATAAATTGTATGAAGCTTTTTGTCTTTTCTTTGTCCTAAGACCGCGCCTACGGCATAGTCACTAGTGTCACACATTATTTCAAACGGTCTATTCCAATCAGGTGGTTGCATAATAGGTGCGGTAATAAGAGCATTTTTCAAATGTTCGAACGCTTCTAAGAATTTTTCATCGAAGATGAATTCAACGTCTTTCATTAATAAGCCAGTTAGTGATTTGGTTATTTTAGAGAAATCCTTAATGAATCGTCGGTAGAAACCGATGTGTCCTATGAAACTACGTATTTCTCTAACGGTTTTCAGAGGTTGAAGGTTTTATATGATTTCTATTTTAGCTTTATCTACTTTAATCCATTTATCGGACACGATGTGTCCAAGTACGATTCCTTGTCGGACCATGAAATGGAATTTTTCCCAATTTAGTACAAGAATAACTTTTACGCATATTTTAAGTACCATTTCTAGGTTCGATAGACATCCTTCAAAACTCTGCCCACAAACAGAAAAGTCATTCATAAACACTTCCATTATGTCGTCTATAAAATCAGCAAAGATAGACATCATGCATTTTTGAAATGTTGCGGGAGCGTTACATAGTCCAAATGGCATCCATCGGTAGACGAATGTACCATAAGAACATATGAAGGTAGTCTTTTCTTGATCATCAGGGTGAATAGGAATTTGAAAAAAATCCTAAATAACCATCTAAATAGCATAACTGAGAATGTTTAGCCAATCGTTCAAGCATTTGATCGATAAAAGGTAGAGGAAAATGATCCTTACGAGTGGCTTTATTTAATTTCCTATAGTCAATGCACATTCTTCATCCAGTTTGAGTACGTTTTGCTACTGGTTCGCCTTTTTCGTTACTGACAACTGTAACACCTCCCTTTTTAGGTACGACATGCACTGGGCTAACCCATTGACTGTCGGATATCGGGTATATAACTCCTGCTTCTAATAGCTTTTGTACCCCTCTTTCGAATACATCACTCAAGATGGGATTGATTCTCCTCTGGTATTCTCTAGAGGTTTTGTAGTCTTCTTCTAGCATAATACGATGCATACATACATAGAGATTTATTCCTTCAAGATTTGAGATGTTATAGCCTAGAGTTGTAGGGTATTTTCTTAAAACATGTAGTAATTTCTCAATTTCTATCTATCCTAAGTCTGCGTTGACTATTACTGGTCTTTCAAGCTCCGTGTCTAGGAATTCATACCTTAAATCTTTGGTAATGTTTTAAGTTCTACGTCAGGTTTCTTTGGGAAAAGGATAGGATTAAGAGTTAGTGCTAAACATTTTGTTAGACTGTCATCTACGTATGGCTCACGCCAATTATCATCTTCAAATATATGAGGTGCTGGAATCTTTAGTACTTCAGTATACTTAGATCGTTCCATCTCTATTTCTCTAATGCATTCTTCGATGACATCTAGGAAACAACACGAATATTCTACATCTGGTGCCTTTAAGAACTGTGATAGAATAAATTCAACTTTTTCTTCACCATCCTCAAAGGTTAACTTTCCTTTCTTCACATCTACGATAGCTCCAACAGTGACCAAAAAGGGTCTTCCTAAAATGATAGGGATGTTGGAATCCTCTTTTATGTCCATTATTATAAAGTCAATGGGAATATAGAATTGACCTAGCTCTTCGCTTTGTGAGCGAGTGCTTGGCATATAATCAAATACTTTAAAGGGTAAGTTAATAAAATGCTCGACTTCGTCAATTGGTTGTTCTAACTCTTCGCCTTCTAAGCGAGTGCTTGGCATACAATCAACGGTTTTAAAGGGTAAATAAAATAAAATTCACCTTAGTCTATACTCTGTAACAATGGAATGACAATATTTACTAAATTAGTCACCGACAACGGCGCCAAAAACTTAATCGGGTGACTATATGAGTTTGTCGAATTACTAACTGCAAGTGCACAGTCTATCGTGTAGTTTTAAAAGATATCGAACTCACAGGGACTAATAATCAAACTAATGTTATCTATCGGTGCTATGTAAATCTAAGGCGAATGATTTCTTTGATTAAACGAATAAAAACTGAAACTAAAGTTAACTTAGAAAATATGATAATAAAGAGAGAGAGACCGGAATGTGGATTCCGCGCACCTTAGGGACTCTGCAACGGATTGACTCAGACTTATAGTTAAATCGTGTTTAGTAGAAAATACCAGTTTAAAGAATAAACCTCACACTCTCGCGCTATTGAATAAAGCCATGCTCCCTAACCATGATATTTTTCTCTCGCTCGCCCATTTTAATTAAGAAACACATTTTGAAAACTGAACAAATCCTAATCGATGCCTAAAACGCTCTCGCCCTCTTTAGGATCGATGCCCCGTTCCTACTATCTGGTTTGACCCCCACGCTCTCGTAGTACCGACTCGAACCTTTATTGATTCTCACTCTCGTGACAAGTCGTATTAATTTAACTTAGAAACAAAGACCAAAAAAATATTTAATATATACCTTAAACCAATTTCATTGCCGAGTCCCGTCGGAAACGACGGTCCTCATAAACCGGACTCAAAACGGTTTAGCTAGACATAAACTTAATTGAAAAAAATTTAAACATAGTAATTGCAATTGAAAACAACATGCTTAAACAATTATAGAATCTGATAACAATAATAATAAAGCGATATAATAAAAAATCTGTAAATGTGGGACTGAAAGTAAAGGCGGAACTAGAATAAACTTTAATTATAACAACAAGGTTGTTGATCCAAGAGTACAAGCAAATCCTAAGAATAATTTGTGGTAATCACTCAATGGAGTGATTATTACTTGAAAAAGTAATTTTTGTGCAAAACTAAACTGACAGTGCTTTGCCTATATCTCTGGATATCGAAAACTAAGTACAAGAGCGTCTTATATAGAGCTACAATATTGTATGGCTTCTTCATTCACATTCCAAGGCAGATGAGGAAAAGTAGGGAAGTGGGAAGGAGTGAGTCCAACCCACTTTCATGTATTCTATTTCTGAAAGCATATGGCGGTCGTCATAAGGCTCATGGCAGACACCATGAGCTTTAATGAAGAGGCTGACGTGTTCTGGTGCCATGGAAAACGCCATGCACCAGAATGCTGCATTTTTGCACTTTTATTCACCATTTCACTCCCTTTTCCACTTCTTGCACGCATATGCTCCATAATTAACAAGTACCTGAAACACGAACAAAACAAGACGTAACAATGACAAAATATAGTAAAATAACGATAAATAACATGTGAAACGAGTCTAAAAACATGATGCATTTTCACGCTATCATGTAATAATTTTAATACTTTCCTTTATTTTATTATGATTGCGTTAGTTAATTGTTAATTCAAGACCAGCAGAAAATCAACCTTTTCTAAAAAGAACAAACTATAAGCGTTTCATCCAACGCCAAGTCCCTTTTTTCCAAATAAAGACGGAACCATTTCAATCCATTTCAACTTTCCCAACTTCTTAACATTCCACATTCAAATCATTTTAAAACCCTAAAATCACTTTAAAGCATTTTTCATAACCGTGAATCAAAAGCCTGATCCAACATCAAGTTTCTTTTCTCAAGAAAAATAAAAAATGACTAACCATTAATAAGTTTGACCTATTTCATAAAATGGAAGGAAAGAACTACCTGGGTGTAAAATCCAGTCATAGTCCCGAGTGTTCGACCCAAGTTACAAAAGCTTGCAATCCATAAGTACTAGACTTCCTCCCCAAAAGATATCTAACTAATCAAACTCTTTTTCCGCCGCCACACGATGATCCTTCAAACTGTTTTTTAAACGAAAGGTATTTCGTCTCGAGACTATACAAGACAATGCTTCGTCCACTTGAATGTGTGAGTAAGCTAGCGGTGTTTCTTGCGAATATTGATTTGTAAATCCATTTTGCCGTGATGTAAACGTTCCCTTCTCCACTTAGTTTGGGTAGCAAGAAATGTTGTTCTATCGATTGAGACAAAATAACTTTCACTAAAATCGATCAACAAATAAACATTTTATACCCAAAACTACATAGCCTCGAGTTATCCATCACACCCGGAGATACGTATGAGCGAGATTCAAAGTCTCGTCAGACACCCGAATAAAAAATAATTTTTTTAGTCATATCCTTTCTCTCTTTTAATAACTCAAGAGACAAACATTTTAAAAGCTAATACTAATATGCATAACTAACTAAATGGTTCCCGTTGAGTAGAAAAGACGTGAGGGGTGCTAATACCTTTTCCTTGTGTAATCGACTCCCGAATCCTGATTTGGTTACGACGACCATAATCTTAGTCATTCTTTTATGGGTTTTATCGATATTTTCTCTTTTCCTCTTTAGGAATAAATAAAGTTAGGTGGTGAATCTGTTAGTCATTCGGCGAGCGTGCGACACGCTTCACGAATAATCATATTCTTTTTTTGAGGTACGACACTAAGGATATTTTAGAAGTATTAATGTTTCATTCGAGTGCGGTCGGGGCCGATATATGCAACCTATAACAAACTTCTTCCACACCATGAGATATATACTCATTTTCAAGTACACCTAGATTATTCATATTCCTATACTTTTGATTACCGATTATTATGGAGTGAGATGTCTGGATTTCCAAAGGTTGTTTTCATCTTTAAAACATAATTACTATATTATTCAAAAGTCATAAAAGAATAAAATAAGTTTATGTATCCAAAACAAATTAAAATGATATTGAGATTTGGGTTGTTAAAGCATATATGAATTTAGATTCAAGGTTATATCATTACTATAAATAATATATTTAATGACAACTATTTCACCTCACCTAATATCCTGGACGTGTATGTATTTTTTTCTAAAAAATACAATCTATTCCGTCAATTTTCGTAGATAACCGAGAGGTCAAATAATTTAGGGTACATGCTTCAAATCCCAACAACTACATATTGTGTTTTTATTTCATTAAACATGACACTTTCCTTCATATTTTATTTTAATCCAAAAATAATTCACTTTTCACCTTAATTATGTTTCCCAACCGAGGAAAAAATAGTTTACTCTTATTATATATAATTTAGCTTGTAGTTTTTAATTTCACTTGTCTAAAACAAAACACTAAAATAACACACACAGAACCCTAACGAAGAATCCTAAACAACGAGAGCCCTAAACACATATCATCTTCTAGAATGATAATATGTCTTTAGGGTTCTTGTTCGCACTTTCCAGGATAAAAGACAAAATCATTTTTTTACTTCTTCTTCATATATTTGGTACGTCAAACATCACTATTCATGTTACATTATTGTTATTGTTGTTGTTGTTGTTATTGTTGTTGTTATTTTTGTTGAGACCCGAAACCCTAAAGGTTTAATCTTATTGTTATTTAAACTGAGATTGAATGCTATACCTTGTTGTTTTTGTTGAAATAAGTATGTTATAGGTTTATTATTGATGTTTATGTAGTTTTGTTGAGATTTTTTATAGTTGTTATTTAGTGTTGTTGTTGTTTAGGTTGAGATTGAATGTTAATGTTGTTGTTGTTGTTATTATTTATTGTCATTTTTGAGTTGTTGATGTTGTTATTGTTGTTATACTTTCTAATAATATTTTGAAAGCTATATGTTGTTGTTTAGTTGTTGTTATTGAGATTGAGATTGAGATTATATTTTGGTGATTCTTTGTGCGACTCTCATTTTGTTCCACCGAACATGTCAAAATGACATTAGAGTGACAGAAAATACATTTGAGTTTATTATATCTAATATTTATTGTTTGTTTCACTAACCCCTTTTTGAACATATAACTTATTAAATTTATTTTGAAAATAATAATATGAAAAATCATGTTGTATTTGAAAAATATGTTACACTAATTAATGTTTTTTGAGCATTTTGCAACTCATTATTCATCTCACGTTCTTTAATGGTTAAAATCTTTCTCAATGCTTCTAGTGTCCGTTCAATGAAGAACTTGAAATATTGAATGAGATTCAAACAATTAAAGAACGAGAGATGAATGATGAGTTACAAGATGCTCGAAAATTATTGAATAATGCAAGTTGTTATTCAAATATAACATAATTGTTCGTATAATTATTTTGTAAACCAATTTGAAAAGTTATATGCTTAGTTAGGGTTTGGTGAAATAAACAATCCATATTAGATATTGTTCATAATTATTCTATCTGTAGGGGATATTTGTTTTCTGCCTTTCTTCCTCGATGGAAAGCCCCTTTTATATCTTTAATGGCAGCAAGGGTCATTTAAGGAATGTCCCTTCAGATCCTATGTTTAAGTGATCTTTGATAACGTCTATCGTCCTTTCTAACTCTCATGTAATGTCTTATCTATCATTTTATGTAACTCCTATCCAATCTTGGAGTTATATTGTAAATGTCGTAGGCGGTTGTTCATGTCGTCTTCTAACACCTTCAATCTATAAATATGTGGCAATGGATAAGGATCCTTTAGGAAAACTTTCTTAAGATCGGTGAAATCTACGCACATGAGCCACTTTCCCAGTTTCTTATTTACCATGACGACATTGGACAAACATGTCGGATATTTTATTTTCCGGATGAAAACAACCTTCAAAAGCTTATCGACATCTTCCTTGACAGTTCTTTTTTTCTCTCCTTCGTTTTTTTATCTCTTTCTCTGTATTACAACTTTCGACAATGAATTAGGTGAAAGTTGATGGCATACAATATCTAGGTTGATCCCAGGCATATCCGATGGCTTCCGTGTGAAGAGGTCGATGTTATATATCAATATCTTTATGATTTACGCTTCCTCTTCTTGAGACATCCCTGAACATATATGTGTGATTTGAAAGTTTTCAGCACCCATTTGTACCTATTTTAATTCTCCAATAGGGTTCCAGCTATCATCAGCTGGATCTCCCCGAAGATCAAGGTCCACCAAGTTCACCTTTACAATGTTCTATGTCATTGGAAGAATCTATTGGGTCTTCTTTTTAAACTTAAAACTATCCTTATAGCATTTCCTAGCCAGTCCTTAATCACTTTTAATTATTTTGACTTGTCCACCTTCTAGGGGTACTTCATGGTTAAATAAATAAGGGACAATACAACCTCCAGAGCATTGAACTTCGGCCTTCCAATAATGATGATTATGTAGGGTGATAACACGTTCATTATCAAATATCTCACTCTGATGACTTTGGCGTTGCTTCCACTTCCAAAGACGGTTATGATGGGTATGTGTCCCAATACCTGGACCTGTTCCCCAGAGAAACCGACTAAGGTACCTTTGAAGGGTAGAAACTCAGATGTATCCATGTTCACGGCTTTGAAAGCATCCCAGTATAGTATGTTGACTTAGTTGCTCGGGTCGATCAACAATCTCTTAACACTCTACTTAAGAATTTTCACTTTTATGACCATCAGGTCATTCTCATACGCCAGTATCCCTTCTAAATACTGTCTTGAAAAACTGATGACAACAAGTCTTCCTTCATTTTCTGACAACAAATTCTATGACACGTGCATTACTGATCAGGCGTATCTTTTTCTGAACGAGCTTGTTTCTCCTCTACCAGCGAAACCCCCTAAGATGGTGTTGAGTGTGTGTCGAGCCATTCGGGTGTCACACATTTCCTCAGTGTTTTTTCCTTCTTAGAAGAGAGATTCTCTGAGTTTGGCTCTCTCATGGAAGGGCTTATCTTTCCTACTAATCCTTCTGCCTCATTTACATAAAACATTAACCAACATCTTTGGATCAGGATCTCGATCTCTCTCTTTAAGTGATGACAATCTTCAGTATGGTGGCCTCTCAAACTATGATAGGTTCACCATGCTTCTTCATCCTTTCCTAGCACAACGTTGACACTCTTGGGACGAGAAAGTTTCGGTATTAGCTTGAGATGATATACCTCTTGCAAAATGTCAACATGCTTTGCATTGACAGGAGTAAATTTCTCGGTGAAGTTATCATATGGCCTCTGGGAAGGTTTTATTATTGATCTTCCCCTCGACCCATGCTTGTGGCGTTCCTTCCTGAGCCCATATCCTTCATGCCTAGATTGTGTATTTTCTTTAGCATCCCTGGATCTTTTCTCCATATTGCTTATCTCCCTCTTGATATAACATTTTGCTCTATTCATGACTTCCTCCATGTTAATGGTCGAATTTTGTGCCAATGATTAATTGAAATGACCGACCTTTAGGCCGTTTTGGAAGGCTCAAATGAACATCTCTTGATTTGGATACTAGACTTTTGTAGTCTCTTCATTGAACCACACCATATATTCTCTAAGGGACTCAGAGGGTCCCTAATGGACATTGAATAAGCCGGTGATAGTCACGTTTCTATGTTTGCTGGTGGAGAAATGTTGCACCATCTTCCTGGTTAGATCTTGGTAACCAGTAATTGATAATCTAGGAAGACTCATATACTAGTGCAATGCTACATCTTTCAACATTCCTGCCATAAGCTTGCATTTCAAGGACTAGGAGACCCAACTATTTCCATTTGATTATTTATTGATATTATGTGTTCCTGAAGATCACTATTTACATTGAAGGGAGGCAAAGGTGGTGGTTTGAATTTTTTGGGAATTGATCACCATAAATCATCTTTGAGAGAGGTTGAAGATCAAATAGCTCATCCTCTTTTTCATCTTCTTTAGTGTTTTATGACTAATGCAATGTGTAGACACTTTCCTGTAGAGATTCATTCAGCTGACGCATATTCTCTATAGTTGTAAGGAGTTGTGCCATGCCTGGTAGGGTGCGAGGGTCGCTCCTGCTAAGAGATGATCCAAAAATTCTATTGCTATGATAGAAATGTATTATTTTGTGGGACCTAGGAAAATTTTATGTATGTCCCACGGTGGACGCCAAATGTTCTTGATAAACACTATCAGGTTAATCTCTCCAAGGCGAGTCAAGTGAGATAACAATCGTCATAACTATAGGGGATATTTGTTGTCTATCTTTCTTCCTAGTTGGGAAGCCCCTTTTATACCTGTCATGCCACCAAGGGTAATTTAAGGAATGTCCCTTCAGATCATATGTTTAATTGATCTTTGATAATGTTTGTCATCCTCTCTAACTCTCATGTAATATCTTATCCATCATTTTATGTAAGTCATATGCAATCATGGAGTTATATTGTAACCGTCGTAGGTGACTGTTCATGTCATCTTCTAACACTATCAAGAGACTGAGTTCGACATTCTCATGTTGTCAACCAACTTTCTTATGGGACCAAGACTGACTTGTTCATGTCATATAACAATACTCCTCTTGACCGAGATCTGTCTTGCTCATGTTTATGTAGATCGACATGTTTGTTTCTTCCTGCTCGGTCTCAATAACTCGGTCTTGGGAATTTCATGATGTACATAAGCCTCTGGATCCCGAGATCCAACCAATTGAAGTGTTCGGTCAGGAAAGTCTCATAATTCCTTCTTCCCTGAGCCGGTCACCTATTCGTTAAGTTACCGTGTAATAGTGGTTTTCAAAAGAGAAATAATGATAATTATTTTATCTCTCATTGTCATGATGATTTTTATGGGAAACCTAACTTATCATCATGATTTTAGCTCGATATAGCTTCTTGACAGTTGTAAACTCACTTCCATAAAAAGACTCCCTCCTTCTTTGTTCATTTACCTAACTTGTGTTTTTCTCTTATTCTTTCAATACTTACTAATAGTGTTCCTTTTCTCCCTTTGTAAATTGTTCTCTGCAAGCTCAAGCCTCAGGTATTGTTTCTCTGCCTTATTTACTCTCTTTCCCTCTTTTTTTTTCTTTTATTATGGTAATAATACACGATTGTGGTAATTCGGGGGAAGTACCGATTTCCCTCACCTCCCATGAGAGAAGAAAAATCAGGGAGGAATGCATGAAAGAGTGTGAGGGCCATTTGAAGCAAGCATAGTTTTATCTTCACCTCATAGTAAAATTGACTCAGAGTCTTCGTCATCAGGTTCCATGGATATTTTGATGGAGACGGCAGGGTCTTTGATTGACAAAGAAGTTCTAAGTTATGACCATAACATCATCGATGATAGCTATATCTCAAAACTCCACTCCAACAATTAGATTTCATCTACCAGGAACAAGGATGACGTCGTGCTAGAACTTTGTGTAGTTGGTGAGAGAGTTTGCATTACTCGACCAAAGGGAGTGTCAGACGAGTATTTTTACTTTTACTCATGGGTAATCGAGGATTTTAAGATATGTATCCCTCTAAATGATTTTCAATTCGACCTCCTTAAAACCCTAAATATCGCCCCCTCTCAATTACGCTCAGATGGTTGGGGTTTTACTAAAGCTTTTGAACTTGTTTGCGAGATGGTGAGTATAACCCATGCTTTACGTTTTTTCTTTTCATTGTTTGAGCTGAAGGGGAGGAAAAAGGAGGCTTTGTTTCCCTTAGTTGAATCCCAGGGAAGAGTTTCTTTCAAGCTTATACTATCGACTATAAAGGTTTCAAGGATAAATTTCTTCAGTGAAGAGTGGAGAAAGGTTCCCTCATGTCATGTATGTGTTGGAATGGAACTATCATTTCCCCATTTACTGAACAAATAACATTGATGATGTCCAATTTTGATTATGACAAGCTAAATTCTTTGGAGATCCAGGCTTTAGCCGTTCTTGATGCCTTTAGAGTAGTAAAATTTAAGGTTTTTCTACACATGGCCGATGACCCGGAACAAGTTTCTAAATTCTTGGGTAATGCTTATATATGCCTCTTACTATTCTCTGGTGATTTTATTATTTTATTTTTCTAAACTTCATTTTGTACATTTCTTTTCAGCTGATATGACGAGCCTCAAGTTATCATAACAGAAGAAGCTAGTGGATGAAGCGAGGGCGAGGTGTGGGGAACAATCCGCCTCCAAAAATGACTTGTCTGGAATCCAGACTTAGGCTCTTAAAAGGAAGAAAATTGATATTGGTAAGGCAACCCCTTTTATATTTGAGCCTCATACTTCCTTTGTTCCCCCCTCTAGAGGATCAAAACCGAGCTCTCCGAAGAGGATGAAGACTCTCATGAGTGACCATGTCAGTCATTCCGACTTGGCAGTTACTAACCTGATGTAGGATTATAGTAGTAGCCATCAATCTAACTTGTCAACTGAATTCAAGTTATGGTCCAACAACTTTGATGGCTTAAAGTACCTTTATGATCATCTGAATGCGACACAGGATGTCGAGAAAATGTGAAAACTATAGGTCCTCAATAAATGACTCAAAACATTGAGGCCTACCTGATGAGATGTTTGGTTATGACCCGAGGTTTGTTTGAAGTCGGCGATGCTTATGAGAAGAATGAAATGCGTCTTACTAAGGATGTGGCCCATTTTAAGGATATCCTTAAGGTTCATACCGACAAGGTGGAGGAACTAAACAACCAACTATCGAAAATGAAAAAGCAGAAGGAAACCGCAGAATCCAAGTGTTTGGAACTTGAAAACTCCACATCCGGCTTGGTCCGAGATGTTGAACATGCTCAGGTTCTTAATAAGACACTGCAGAAATCCTTGCAAGACGCCCAAGTTGACCTACTGCCAGCTGGTGATGAAGATTTTAAGAGGGCCAAAGCCCAAGCGTTATGTATTATGCTTGATCTCAATATGTCTGAGATGGATTTCTTTAAGACCGTGGTGGATGGGCGGCTTGTGGATATGGAGGAAGCTTCTCCTAAAGATGAGGATTAAAGTATGTGACGACCAACAATACGACCCTTGAGGCTCAAGAAGATGAACATCATGATATTTAAGTTTGTTTATTTTTATGGTTAGCCATTTATGATGATGTGCCTTTTGTAATATTTGGATAATGTCTTTTATGGTACCATGCTTTAAGCCCCTTTGGGGCCTTTTTTGGATATTAGTATCATTTTATCATCCTGCTCCATCGTGATTGTTCGTATCTCCTCGAGCATATCTTTAAATTATCTCAGCTCATGTTTTAGTGGTATGCATCAGAACTTGGTCTTGCTGCATACCAACTCACTCCTATTTAATAGATTTTGAATTAATTGAGATTGTTGACAATTTAGACCTTTGGTTTAGGTCATCAATCAATTTATTGGTTTATTATAGGCTCTTTATACCTTCGATTTGGTCATGGGATTGATAGCCTGACCATAGATTCTTATTTTCATGGCCGATTTCATTAGGCTAGAGATTTTACTAACATAACTTGGCCAGAGATTTTTATTTACATGGCCGATTACTGAGGTCAGAGGTTTTATTAACATAACACGGTCAGAGGTTCTTATTTACGTGGCTGATTACTTAGGTCAGATGTTTTATTAACATAACCCGGCCAGAGGTTCTTATTTATGTGTCCGATTAATTAGGTCAGAGGTTTTATTTACATAACCTGGCCATAGGTTCTTATTTACGTGGTTGATTACTTATGTAAGAGGTTTTGTTGATATAACTCGGCTAGAGGTTCTTATTTACGTGGTCGATTACTTATATAAGAGGTTTTATTAACATAACCCAGTAAAAGTTTCTTATTTACGTGGCTGATTACTTAAGTCATTGGTGATGCGTATCATCCTTATCGTTCCTGGGATGAGTTTGATTTTTGTAAGAGACTAAAAACAACACATAAATATATGAATTGAGGGTGCCTCATTAAAAACCCTTGCATTTCCAAGGGAAAAGAGTGTTACTCATAATTTTTATTTAATAGTATCATTACATAATGTTAACTGTAATAAAACCTAAAGTTGGAAACATTCTAAGCCCTTGGCATTTCTATTTCTTCCAAACTTTCAAGTTTGTAGGCTCCATTATTCAACTTATGTTTAATCCGGTAAGGTCCTTCCCAGTTTGGGGAGAGTTTTCCCTTCTTTTGTGTGTCTGTAATCTTCTTTAAAACCAAGTCACCCTCTTGAAAACTTATCGGCCAAACTCTAGTGTTGAACTTTTTGGCCATTCTTCTGGTTTCTTCTATGAGGTCGGCCGAGTTATCCAACCTTTACTTTTTAAGATCTTCGTCAAAATTTAATCGAAGTCAGGTTGGAGAGTTAACTTCTACTGGTATCATTGCATCGGCCTCGTACACCATTCGAAAGGGTGTCTCCTTAGTGGCCGAATGAGGAGTAGTGTGATAATACCATAAGATCTCGTGCAAGTAAACGACCAAAAGCCCATTCACTTTATTCAGCTTCTTCTTCATTCTTGATAGGATGATCCTATTTACTGATTCTTCTTGGCCATTAGCATGGATATGTTCAACTGAAAAAAAAAACCGGTTTTGTATGCCAAGGTGCCTGCAAATTTCTAGAATAGACAAACTCGTGGATTGCGTTCCATTATCGAATACAATGATCCATGGTAAGCCAAAACGAGATATGATATTTCTCCAATAAAAACGTCTTACCCTTTATGCAATAATTCAAGATACAACCTTGACTTCCACCCACTTGGTGAAATAGTCCACTGCCACTATAAGAAATTTTAATTGACCGGCGGCCAAAGGGAAGGGACTAAGAATTCCCGATCCCCACTGGTAAAAAGGCCAAGGGATATTACTGAATGTAGTAACTCAGCAGGAGAGTGTATGAAGGGAGCATAGATCTGACATTTCTCATAATGATTTACAAACCGTGCACAATCTTGTAGCATACTCAACCAATAGTATTGGGTCCTAAGTATCTTTCTAGATAAACCTCTCCCCCAATATGACTTCCGCACACTCCTTCATGGATTTCTTTCATTATGAGCCATACTTTTTATTTGGTGACACATCTCAACATCGGAGAAGATCTTCCCATCTTGTATAGCTGGTCGGCTACCATGAGACATCAGGAAGATAAACTTTTCATACGTCGGGCTTCAACCACCTCATATGGAAATTTTTATTGAGTAAAGTATTGGATTATGGGTGTCATCCAGCTCCTCTCATTTAATAATACCATGACTTCCTCCATTTCCATGCTTAGTGCTTCCAAAGTTTCTTGGATTATCGTTCTGTTTAACCTAGGGCCCTTGGTACTAGCTAACCGGGTCAGCAGATCGACTCTGGCGTTTTCTGCCCGGGGAATATGTGATACTTAAAATTTCGTGAACCCATTGGATAATTGTAGAGCTTGTTGTAGATACTTGATTAATAGTGCATCCTTTGTCTCATAATATCCTCTAGTTTTACTGGCGATTAACTGTGAGTCAGTACGAACTAATAAATGAGAAACTCTTCCTTCCTTGGCTAGTTTCAAACCAACAATCATTGCTTTGTATTCTGCTTGATTATTGCTGGCCTAAAAGTTGAAGCAGAGAGACTGCTCTAGTATCAACTCCCCTGGTCAATCTAATATTATCCCTGCTTCCATACCCTTGAGGTTGTATAAGCCGTCCACTGATAGGATCCACTGCTCGGGCATTTCCTCTGAGGTAAGCGAACTTAACTCCATGAAGAAATATACTAATACTTATGAATTGATCTTGTTCATGGGCGTGTATGTGATGTCATATTCAGACAGTTCTACCGCCTAGGCTACCATCATGCCTTCTAGATCCAACTTTTTCACGATTCTTTTTATGGGATAGTTCGTCTTCATTATGGTAGGG